>NW_005842710.1:279105-283757 GCF_000455745.1 Alligator sinensis
GTGGTAAGTCCCTCGGCAAGCATAAGGTGGGCAGACACTGGGGTGGGGATACGGGATCTCCTGGGCATCCCAAGGCGTTGTCTCAAGACCAGCTGCAGAGATGCTCTCCTTCCACTGTACAGCCCATGGGGGAGTGGGAGTCTCCAGCTGTCAGGACTGGGGAGGCGGCTGCTTAGGAGTGGGAGTCTCCAGCTGTCAGGACTGGGGAGGCGGCTGCTTAGGAGGCAAGACCAGGCAGGGTGCATCACTTGGTTGAGAGAGGACAGCAGCAGAGGGCTCTGCCTAACTCAGCAGCTGACGCCCAGTCTGGAATCGCCTTTGCTCGTCTCTCCTTCAGAGAGACTGGCCGAGTTGGCAAGGAGAGCGATTTACTGCACTCCTCCCACTATGCAGAAATTCGACTCAAGTCTGGACTTGACCAGGGCCTGTGGCTAGAGCTCCACTTCCCCAAGAGTGGCCACATGATGGCAGCATAACCCTGGTGATGAGTGAGCAGTGGGCAGGCTGCAGGCCTGGCTTCTGATACTGGCTGCAGCTCAGCTCACTGGCCTGCAGGAAAGAGTTAAAAGCCAGGGCTGCCAGACAGGAAGAGGCCACCCCTTTCGGGGCTTCCGGCTTCTGCCAGTGGTCTGATAGCAAATGCTGCAGTGCAGCACAGGAGCCTTCAGGCTCCTCAAGATGTGTCCCCCATACTCCTAGAGCATACTCCCCACTCTCCTATGCTTTCCTGGAGGGAAGCACAGGTGGTTCCCATGTCCTGGCCATGCTGCTGCAGCCCCTTCCACTCTTCCCTGCCTGCTGCAATGGCAGCAGCCGGGGTTTCCCCTCCCCACACCCTGCCATGGGTTGGCTCTATGCCCTCCACCCTTTCCCATGGCCTGGCCCCTGAGGGCTGGCTCCATTGTCCAACTTGACCCACGCAGTCCTGTCTCTGTATCCTGCCCTGCCTTGTTCCTGGCTCTGCCCCTCGGCTTCTCAAAGCCAGGTTTTCCCTTTTCGTCTTTCTCTGGGCCCAGCTTGTCCGTGTCCTGCCCTGGCGCCTTCTCTACCTCCTCCACCATTCTGAGTGCTTCTCCGCTATTGCCTTTCCCCTCCTTCCAGATCTCCCTCCACCCCACCTGGGGCTCCTGTCAAGGGTTTCTGCTGCCTTCGATTCCAAGCTCCTCCCTGCTTTTCTACCTTCTGCCAGAGTGCCTTTCCTGGGTACCCAACTTGAGCAGCCTGTGGAAGGGGCCTGAACTGCAAATGCATTCAAAATGAATCCAGGCCCCTTTCAGGTATGGAGCAAAGCCCACCAAGGCTTCTTAGAAAAAAAAAAAATCAGAAATAAAACCAGCCTCTCAACCACGGCAACGGTGTCTTGGCAACACTGGTGAGAACAGCGCCTCTCTGCTACTGGCTCACTGTTCTTTCCATCCCTCTTGTGTTTTACTTGCAAGATTTCTCCCCTTGGTAGAAACATGCAGACAGCAGGAGACCCCGCAAAGAGACAGTGGACTCGGGAGGAGGCAGGAAAGCTGGTGGTGTAGGCAGCTATTCAATGTGATGCCCAACCTGCTACTGCTGAGAAGTCTCCTGTTTGAAGGAAGGAGCAGGAGAGGTCATGAGTGGAAAGATCATTATTCCCTGAATGAAAGACAAGGCCATGAACCCCCCGGAAGGCAGGAAGAAAGCAGCTGCTGGAGATCTGATGATGAATGAACCAGCCTTGATTCACAGGGTGCAAGACAAATCCTGCCTTTTATAGACACAGATGAGGGCAGGAGGTGGGACTAGGGAACAGCACTTCAGTCTCAGCTGCAGGTGGTTGGGCTCATTACAAGGTCGCTAGGTGGAGTTCTTCAGCTGATGGTACACTGATGTCAGGCTACAGGATCTCAGGGTCCTGTTTGTCTAGCTGATCCCTGCACAGGAGGGGAAATATTAAAAGGAGAACAGGCTTCCCCAAGGCCTTAAGACCTCTGAGTGGATTTAATCTGGAAACAATAACAGCATTAACGCAGAGCAGGCACGGAGCACCTTGGGAATCCCCCCACCTCCCTTTCTCTTTGGATTTGCATCTTGTCTGTGTGAGAAACCTGCATTGGTCTAACCTCAGGTGTGAATTGAAACCAGGGCAAATCCCAGCATGGATATGTTCTCCCATCAGAGTGCCCCGTCCCTTCCCGGGCCACAAGCTGAGACCAGATGGGGGCTGGGTTAGGCTGAACAGCAAGAACAGCAAGTGAGGCAGAAGGAAAAAGAGCTTTCCCCGAAAAGCTCCTTGCAACACGAGATGTGTCTGAAGCCGGAACCCTCTCCAAGCAGAACCATTAGCTGTTCCCTGTGGAAATCTCCAGTCATGTGTTTGGTGGAGAAGCATCATCTCTCCCTTACAACGGAAACTTCCTGACTGCAGAAGGTTATTTTATTCCTGTGTGACAGATCAGACTCATTGACATATTGGCAGTGGGGAAAAAGAATGGCAGAAATTACCCACGGTGACAATCAACTCAAATGTATTGGTGTGCTATTGTCCCATCCCATGCTAGGCAAATGCACAGACCATCTCCAATAGTTCCCTTCAGAAAGGATATTTAAGAGTCCAGGGTAATGGCTGCTGTTCCTAGATACAGCTGAAAACTTAAGCACTTAGGCCCTCATTGTGCAAACGTAATGCCCAGCACCCTAGGGCCCTGGTCCATGCCCAGGTCTCTAAGGTGCTACTGGTATATAGATGCCATTCAGCTGCCCTGGAAAGCTATGCAGCCCTGGATCTGGCTGGGGCTGGGCTGGGAGGCCACTATGGAAGCCCCAGGTGCACAGATACAATTTTTCCAACCCTGTGCTCGATGCAAGGTCATCTCTGGACAGTGGGTGGTGATGCTTCATTCAGCCTTGTCACTGCAGAGCTGAATGAGAGAGAAGAGAAGGAAGGAAACAGGAATTGCCTTGGCATGTTGGACCAGGCTCTACAAAAGATGCACCAGGGCAGGCTCCTGGCCCTTGACTGCCCTTTGGAAATCCTCAGCCCTCATCCAGGAAGAGCACACACCAACTGCTGCAGCTTCCTGAGCCTGACGAAGGGTTTTTGAACCCGAAAGCTTGCTTAATAACTATTCTCCAACCATTTGGGTTGGTCTAATAAAAGATATCAAATTCACCCAAGGAACCTTGTCTGCCTCAGCCCTCATAAGACTTTTTAGGGAGTGACCTGGCAACAAGGATTACAGCCTGGTTTTAGAGCAGACTTTCCAAGGAAACTTCTTCCAGCTACCACACTTTCATGAACCTCACACCCACTGTCTTTTGACCTCCTGCCTCACACAGTGTCTGCTCTTCACCACCATTCAAGGTGAAGCATCAATCTCCTCTTTGGCAAAGGTATGCATAGGTTGATGCTTTGGAGAAGATGGAGGCAGGAGCTGGAGACCAGATCTTGTCTCTGTTAAAGCCAGTAGGGAAACTCCCAGAAACTTCAATCAGATCTGCAGTCCTACCATCACCTCTGCCAGCCAGCGGAGGAGCCACAGGTGGGCATTCTTCTGTGCCAGAGACAAAGCCCTGCTCCTAAGCTCCTTTTCATCCCTCTCTTCTCCAGACACATTTCCCTCACCAGCAGCAGAAGAGAGACAGGCACTGGGATCTCTTACTCATTCACTCCCACCCCTCCATCCAACCCCACCTGGCCTCAGACCAGATGGCTGGCACCAGGGCCCACTTCTAGCCTGCCTTCCCCTCCTACCGGCCTCTCCTTTCTCGGAGAGTCCTTGTTTGGAGGCTTCCTGGCTGCTTTCTTTGAAGCATAGCATCTCCACAGATGAGTGTTAGGATGGGAGACTGTCCGCTTGGACCAATGACCTGGTTCTGCTCCATGCCACCCCAGGTATCCCTGCACTGCCTTGATCCTGACCTTGGGGTCCATGTTTAAGAGCCAGGGCCACAGGGGAGGTGGCATGAACTGCTGAGGGGGAAGTTTCTGCTGGAAGCATTTCCTCATCTTGGGATGAGCAGATGCTTTCAGCCCAGCCAGGACTTGAGGAAACTCATCAGTTCCATTCCTAGTTGTGTGAGAGTGGCCCACTGCCATCTTGTAGTCTGATCTCCTCCCAAGGCTTCATCCCTCCAGGGCAATGACCAGTTGGGCCAGGGCTTGGCCCCTGGCAACACTTCATTCAGGGCAGGTGCTGCATACTGGTGCTGCTTGGTGCTCCACCTCTGAGGCAGAGTTGGGGGGTTTGTCCGAAACCAAAACAGACTCTTTTCTCCCTCACCCAAAGTGTTTCCAAGCAGGAGATGGTCTGAAACCCTACAGACTTTTTTGCAGCCCTGGCTATGGTGAGAGACCCTGTGGATGTAGGTATGAGGTAGGGCATGTATGTGCTCACCCTGGCTGGCTCAACTTCCCCAAGCTTCAGGGTGATCTGTGGAGAGGGTAGGGAGGTCACCTCTGTCCATGGGACTGTAGAGAGGCTGAGGGAAGGTGATGCTAGCTCTTGGAAACTTCGCCCAGGAGCAATCAACAATCCAGAGCTATCTACCATCAGGAAGCTCTGGGGCCATCTGCCCAGACATTTCCTTCTCATAGTTTCATAGTTTGTAGGGTCGGAAGGGACCTGAGGAGATCATCTAGTCCGACCCCCTGCCATGGCAGGCAAGAGGACTGGGGGCCA
>NW_005842710.1:283993-293421 GCF_000455745.1 Alligator sinensis
CCCTTGCCTATTTTGTAAACGGCCACTTCTCTTTTGGAGGCTGAACAGGTTCAAGTCCCTCAGCCTCTCCTCACAGGGCCTGCCCTGCTGACCCCTGATCATGCGGGTGGCTCTCCTTTGGACCCTCTCCATCTTGGCCACATCCCTCCTGAAGTGCAGCGCCCAGAACTGGATGCAGTACTCCAGCTGCGGCCTGACCAGTGTCGCATAGAGGGGGGGAGGATCACCTCCTTGGACCTGCTTGAGATGCATCTGTGGATGCACAACAACGTATGGTTGGCCTTCCTGACCACGTCCCCACACTGTCAGCCCATGTTTATTGTGGCATCAATGATAACTCCAGGATCCTTTTCTGTCTCAACACTGGTGAGAAGGGAGTTCCCCAGCCTGTACGTGTGCCGCTGGTTCACTTTGAGAGAGTTCCTGGAAATGCGTGAAACTTGTCCTTGGATGGATGGGGTCTCACGGTCTCCCTTGCCTTGCATGGGTGATCCAGGAACATAATAATGTAGCTATGTGAAACAGAAATTACTCTGCTATGCATTTCACTTCACCCTCCAGCCCTTCCTAGCTCTTCCTGCTTGTTACCCTTCCCCTTGTCCTCACCCCTTGGCCTCCTGAGGTAGAGCTACCTGCTGGTGGGGTCAAGAGGGTCCATACATTTGTCCTCCTTGTGACAGCACAGCCTGTGCAGCCATTGCCAGCTCCTCTGAGGGTTGGCTAGTGCCTTGCCTTCCAGCAGGGGAGTGTGATTTGCAGTGGGATCCCATCCAAGGGCTGATGGAGATAATGGATGCATAACACCTGTTAGAAGATGATAGAGCTGTCCTGGGCCCATAAGAAGGTGGAATCTGCTACTGCCCTTAAATAAAGGCTCAGTAGTTTCACCCAACTGGCAACTTTTGGGGGTCTTGGGTGGATACCCATTGCTAAATCCATTTTTAATGAGAATTACATCTGCATGGAGAGTGGATAGCCAAGCAGCTGCCATACATGAGGTGCAACCCAGGTTATTGTAGCCTATCCTCTTCCCTGACTGGAATGCCCTGCAGCACACAGACATCTTGAGGCTAGAGTATCTGATGAACAAGTCAGACAAAGCTGGGATATGAGTTGTGGGGGAGCGGGAGGGACCTGTCAGTGCCAGTCCTTTTGATAGAGGCTCCCAGCTGAAGGTAGGATGGCAGGAAGGGAGGAGACTGGTTCATTGCAGAGGCTAAGATCACATGTGTTACTGAAGAATAGAGACCCTGCTAGTAACTGTGCTTCTTCCAAAGAGGCAGCTGGTCCATCTGTAGCCCTCAAGCAAGGTAGGACCTTCTTGAGCACTTGTCCTGGCACTGGGCAGTGAGAGCTAGGAGCTTTAGAAGCCACCAGCCACCCCAGTTCTTCTGCAGGCCCCTGTAGGGCTAAGGGATTGTTTACAGCCCCCTATATGTTCTTCAGAGAGATCTCACACTCCTATAACCCCTGGCTTGAGAACTGCCCTGGGCCAGAGCCCAAGTCACCAGTACCCTCAGGTTGGTTTGGGGAACAACTGATGGTGTGAAAGGATCAAATATGAAAATAGCTGAGCCCAATCAATCAGCAGAGAAGGCCCCTTGACCTGTGCTTAACATGACCTTAGATCTAGATATGCCACCCCTGAGGTTCCGGCATGTTGCCAAAGCATCACTGCAGCAGGGAGCTCTCTCAGGTCTCTTAATCATTCATTTAATTTAATTAATCAGTCATTCGATTTGCTACTTAATTGTTCCCAGCGGGCGCTCCTGCCCTTCTGTTCCATGAAGCTGTACATTGTCAGGGGATAGCTGAGCAGCGGGTGCTTGGGAGACTAGCCAGGCCCAGAGATAGGTAGGGGGATCCTGGATCCTGCACCCCAATGCTGCATCCTAGCAGGAGGAACCCCTGCCCACTCCCCTCTCAAGTCCTATATGTGTGGCTGGTTGCTGCCAGGCTGCGCTCCATGCCCAGCAGGGAGATTCCCACCCATGGGTATCAGGGAACAGGGCGAAACCCATGGGCTATTTTGTCAGGGAGTCACAAATGCAGGAAAAGGAACAACATGAGACAAACTATTTGCATGAAGGTCTATCCCTTCTCATCCAGACCCCAGGGCTGTGTCACTTGGCTGCTGGTGGTAATATCCTTCAATGCAGCTAATCTCATCTTGTTGTCTGTCTACAGTGAAACCAGTGACCTGGTTCCTTTATTTCTGCCTCCTCAGCATGTGCCCCTCACCCACGCTCCTGAGCAGGCAGCACCCAAGGGGAGAGCTTAAAGAACAGCAGCAAACCTCCTCCTTTCCTTTCTGGGTGTCAGAATCTGGGTTCTCCTGAAATGGGCGCTGTTGACCTAACTGCTCCATATCAAAAGCAAACCCAGAGAGGCTCTTACCAGTCCCACCTTCCATGAATGAAACGCTGGATAATCAGAAAGAATCCAATTGACTTTTCATCATTTTTCCTAGGAAGGTGGATTTTCCCCTTCATTCCTCTATACTGGGGGGCTAGAGGCCTGCACATGCATTGTCCTCATGTTGTCAGAACCACAGTGTCTAGGATATAAGCATGGAAAGGAGGAGAAGCTTTCACCAGTTAACCTGAAAACAATGCTTTTCATGGAACATCGTGCTTGGTCTTGTGTTTGCCCAGCTGGGAGTAGCTTGCTACTTGCACCACATCACTGGAAAGGATCTGGCCTGCCTAATTCCACCTCACTTGATTCTTTGTCTTGATCAGTATCACCAGACAGATTTAAAAAAAAAAGGGGGGGTGGGGTTGGTTTTTTCACTTCCGAGAGCTGTAGGTGTTATCTTTTTAATTGTTTCCTAAGGCTTAAATCTTGTTAACTCAGAAGTTATCTGCACACTCTGGCTGGCACTCTTTGGAGCCGTGCTTTATGAGTAGTATTACGGTAATGCTTCCATCACTACTACCCTACTTCAAGATCAGGGCCATGTTGTATTGGGTGCAGGACAGACAACCTCATGTAAGGTGAGCCCTGCCCCAAGGAGCCCACAATCTAAATGGAAAGGAAGGAGGAGTATTCTTGGGCCACAGTGAAATGAAGTGACTTGCCTACGGTCACCTAGAGAGTCAGTGGTAGTGCTGAGACTTGAACTTTGGTCCCCTGAGTCCCAGAACAGTACATACCAACAAGGCCACCCTTCTGGCAATGCTTTTCCTTTAAGACTTCCTAATATTCTTCTCCTTTCTGGAGGTTCTTGATTGGCAGCAGTCGGCGCCAGCAGGAGGGACCTGCACTTCTGCCTCTACATGTGCCCAAGTCTCATCTCCTCTCTTACCACAGGGCTATGGGAGCTGATGGCCCAGCAGGGGCCAGGAGGCAACTGCTGCGGCTCTGAGAGAGCTGGGTTCACTCCCTACCTTGAAGGGCTATAGTACATTGTGGGCTGAACACCTCCATGTGTCCTCACTGCCACCCATGTGACAGGGCTTAGGGAGCACATCCAAATGGGCTCTACAGTGCTCAGCTGGGTTTAAATTCACAGCTGAAGGAGGGAGGAAATATACCTCTGCCCTCTCAGCCAGCCACCTCTGTGCTCTCGGCCACTGTTAATTTTCCCAAGGTCCTAAATAAAACCCATAAAGCAAGGAGCCAGAGCCAGTCAGAAAAAGGGAAAAAGTGTTTTGGGTTTTTTTAACTCTTAGGAAGCATCCAGTTGTAAATGCTGCCTTGGCTTCTGCAGGAATTGGAGCAGGGAGGTCTCACATACCCATTCTCTTCTCTGAGCCAGGTGTCCCAGCCAGACTACATCTCCCACAGTCCCCTCTGCTTTTGGAAGGGGGTGGCAGGGTATCACCGGATATTTTGGCTGTAGTGCATCATGGGAGGTAGGCATGAGGAAACCAAATGCTGGACCAGTCCCAAACCCTGCTTTGTTTGTTTTCAGATGTTTGGGATTTGAAGAGGAAAATCTCCATCTTCTAAGGGAATCGGATGTTCTCCTTGAAGAGTCGCCTTTGGTTAAAAAGCCAGTTTTCTATTAAGAAACCACCCTTTCTGGGTAGACCCATGTCCCAGGTCTGCTTCCCCAGGACCCTGGTCAAGGTATAGACCTGAGGATAAGACAACACTGCTTATTCTTGTAAGGATGATATGCCACATGAGCGTGTCTTAGCAAACATGTCCCCAAGGCTGGATTAACACATAGGCAAACTAGGCACGTGCCTAGGGCCCTAAGTGAAGAAGTGGCCCGGTTGTGCATATTTGACATATTATAATTATTGAGTGAAAAAAGTAATATAAATATACAGTATTAAGTAGGGAGGGGCCCACGAATTTGTTTGCCTAGGGCCCACTAAAGGGTTAATCCAGCCCTGCACATCCCCAGCTATTGCAGTAACTGAGGCATTGCTGGTGCACTTGTCTCCCCTGTTTTCTCATCTTACAGCACATTGTTGGGGCATTTATATTGTTATGGGGGGCTATGTGGCTGTGGCATGTGGCAGGGGCTAGTGGATGACTCTTTTTGGACCAGTGCTAGTTGCTTGGTTGACTAATTGCAGGGAACTGACCTTTGAGAGCCTTACAGCTGAGGTCCATGGTGAAACACAGCTTACTGTATCATGCTTCTCTAAGTCCATTTGCAATGGGTATAGCTCCTGCAACCTGTTAGGCACGTGCTTAACTTCCAGCGATTAGGTAGTCCCATGGACATCGCACTAGTGAAGTTAAATATGTCAATATTGCCGACTCTGCAAGCCTCACAGTGTTGGGTGCTATACATGGGAGCCCCTGATCCCAGTCATGTGATTCAGTAGGAGACTCCCTGCTTTCACTTTAACAAAAAGGTATGTTTCTAGTCCTTGTGGGCTAGAAGAAAGCCTGCAAAGGCTTGGAAACCAGAAAGCAAATAAACCAGTTGTTTTTGAAATACCCATGGTTTTTGAGATGGCCTCAGGACTTTGTCTCAGCCCAACTTGTGAATTTTGAAGCCTTGTGGCTGACGGTCCTGGAAGATGGAAGCGGCACCATTTTGGCAGAAAAATAGTAAGCAATAAGATGGCAATGTTCACTTTCCTCCATCATTTAATAGTGTTGGAGTGATGTAATAGCCATGATTGTCCAGGAAATATGCGAGAGGCAAGGATTTTTGTGGGTGATATCTTTTATTGGACCAACTGTATAGTTGGGATAGACTTAGACAAGCTTACGAAAGCTGGTCTACATCTATCTCAACTGTACAAGATGTCCAGTAAAAAATATCACCCACAAAAATCCTTGTCCCTAAGCCAGTGGTTCTCAACCTTTTTAGACTCAGAGCCCTGAGGCACCCCTGGCTAAGCACAAGGCACCCCTTGGAAAATGTCACCTCTTCATTTTTACTACAGAAAAATAACAGGGCAATTCTTCTGTTGCAAAGAACTCAGAAAGGCCACAACAGGGCAGAAAGATTTTTAACACTATGACTTCCTATTTGAAATCTCTGGGTTTTTCTTGTGAATCGTGTTTACACACCTGCTAGCGCTAACAGTATGTGGCACCCCCAGCACCCTTGAAAGGATCTCGCAGCACCCTAGTTGAGAATCACTGCTCTTAAGTAATGAAATATTTTCCATCCTTCTCATGGCTTGTGTGCTGTTTGCCTCTTGCCTATGGAATTTGACTGGGCAATGATAGGATCGTTCTGGTTGGTTTCACTCCCATTTTTAAGCCTCTTGCAAGGGAGGGAGTGGGGCTTTTTATCCCAGCAGTGAATTTGACTTGATTTCCTTTCCAAATGGACAACACTAGCGGTAGCATATGTAGGGGTGGGCAGCGGGGCAGTAGCCCCAGAAATTACTTGTTTTTGCCTCTAAACGCTGGTATGAATACTCAGAGTCCAAACAATAGGTGGACGCCTCTCTCCAGCTGTGCTCTATGCATTTAAAGACAAAGCTCGGGTATGCTTTGCCAATAGGAAGACCAGAACTGATTTTTCTTTCACATGGGGAGCTGATTGGCAGGGCCCTCATCCTTAGACTGGTAGTTCTGGGGCAGGCTCTGCCTTTTCGTTTCAGGTGCATACCAGGCCAGGAATGTGTTTCATCCCTGCGGACTGGAGCACTCCAGCGGGGTGCAGGACTTTGCTAGAGATGCAAAGACTTGAAGGTTAGGCAGGATCACTGCAATAATCTAATCTGACTTCCTGCATTGTGCAGACCAGCGAACCTCGCCCAGGAATTCCTGCGTCGGGCCTATACACTTATGGTTTGAGCCAGGCATCTCGGCTCAGCTCCCAGTCTAAATTCAGGGAAGGGGGACACAGGGTGTACCAGGTCCCACGCTGCTCAGATGCAGACCTGCCCCCCAGCCCAGTCCTCCACTCGCTTGGCAGCATGGCAGAGAGGGGATCACAGGTTGCAGCTTGGTAGGTTTTCATGTGGCTCCTCTTTCAAAAGCAATTGCCCCTGGGAGGACCTGCAGTTGTTACTGTGCCCTCCACATGCTGCACTTGTGTACCTGATGCACTCACGCAACCAGGTAAGTGGTGCCCACCAGGCCACGCGTGACACACGCAGCCAGCTGTTGTGCTGGCACCGCCATCGTCAGAGGCTTTAAGCAACATTGGGGGGGGGGGGGGGGGATGTGTGAGACTTTAAGCAACAGTGTGTGTGTGTGTGTGCGCGCGCGCGCGCGCGCGCGCATGCGCGGCAGAGGAAAGGAACAGGAGAACCTGGCCTTGTGTGTGCAGGAGAGAAGGGCGAACACATCAGCTGAGACCTCCAGAGGGCAGCGTTCAAGCTCTCTGTCCTCCCAAAAAGCTTCACTTCCAGTTTTTCAAGGCACTGTGACTTTAAGCTGCAGCCAGGGAGCGGGTCTGTGTGTGTGTGTGTCTGTGTGCGCGTGTGCTTGCCTGCCTGTGTGTGTCTGTGCCTGGAAGAGTCTGCATGAGAAACACACAAGCCTGCAGCCAGCCAAGGAGGAAGAGTGTGAGTGCAGGAGCCTATCCTCAGCGCCTTGCTCTCTCTCCCCCTCTTCTTTTTTTAATGCCCCTACAGATTCCTTGGAACTTCTTATTTCCCCCCGCTTGCACTGACTCAGACACATCTTTTAATCTCCGGGCCCAGGCCCCCCCCTTCCTCTCCCCACCACACACACTCAGCCTTCACACTCTGCTTCCCCCGAGTTCACACCCGCACACACTCCACTGAAAAACAGAAGCAGTTGTCAGCAAGAGCGAGGGGAAGACAGCCGGCCAAACCCCAGTCTCAGGGCACTGGAGATCCGCCTCCCTTGTGTGCACACACACACACACACACACACGCACACACTCACACACACACAGCCCTAGAGAGGAAGAGGCGGTGGACAGCAGAGGAGCTGGGGCTGATCAGAAATAAGGAAGACGGGAAAGAGCTCGCTTGCTGCTTTTCTCCACAGGCATCATGTGGATCTCTTGGTGAAAGGGCTTGGGGGGAACGTACCCCCTTTTTCTTCCCTCCCCCTGCCCCAAGCCCTCCCTCCCCCTTCACAGCTGGCATCAAGGGGGCAGCGGGGGGCTGCCTCTGCCGCTGAAGCCTGGGGGAATAAAATACAGTAAATAAGCTTTTTTTTTTTTAAATAAGAAAGAGAAGGGAAAAAATTTTTCTGGCAAGATGGCCGACCTGGAAGCTGTCTTAGCCGATGTGAGCTACTTGATGGCCATGGAGAAGAGCAAGTCCACTCCGGCAGCCAGAGCCAGCAAGAAGATTCTCCTACCTGAGCCCAGGTGAGCCCAGGCAGGTGTGGGGCAGCTGGATACCTAGGCCCAGCCGCATCCCCTCCTCCCCCGGGAGGAGGTCAGTGTTCGGCGGGGTATTGCAAAGGACCCACCACCTTGCCCACCAACTCCCCCTCCAAAATGCCCACCCCCGGGGCCTCGCTGGAGGCAGAGCTGCCAGCCCAGTGTGGGCAGAGGGGTCTGGGTGGCGTTGCTTCAGGAGGGGAGCAGTGTGTGAGACTGGGCATGGCGGGGCAGTGTGGGTGGGGGGGGAAGCTGGTGCTTTCTGTCATGTCGAAGCTGTTGCTTCCTGATTCTTCTCCCTCACGCCAAGCCCAGGTCCTTCTGTTTTCCTGCGTCCCTCTGTGTGCCTGCCTCCTTATTCCCCACCCAGGGAGAGGGGAGAGAGGGTGGTGATTATACCCCCTCCACTTCTTTCAAACCCACCCCTCAGACCCCAAATCTAGGTTCCCCTCCCCTTCACGTCTGTCAGCGTGCAGCAACCGGGGCTGTGCTCTCCTTGCCGAAGCAGCCCTAGCAGCCAGGACTAGTGAACCCGGGCACCTTGTAACAGTCAGGGATGTTCATTAGAGATTGTCAAGCATGCACCTGCAGGCAGGCACAGGGGACGCTGTCTTGACCTAGGGGTACACAGACCCTGGCATGTTCTCACACCTTCTGATCCCCCACCCTTCGCAGGGTCTGGACTCAGCCCCTGCCTGGCCCAGCCTTGCCATGCCATGCAGCCATCAAGCACATGCTCAAGGGTCCATGTAGTGCAGCCCAGGGCAGGAGATGTAGCACCCATGGTACCTTCTTCCTCCCAGAGGACTTCAATGGGACCACCAGGCTGCTGTGGTCATGGCCCAGCCAGGAAAATGCAGCTGGTTCTGGGGTGTGAGGGATCTGGCAGGGAGGAGAGAAAAGACCTTGAACCAAGGGCCCCAGGGCTGCCTGCCCCCCGCCCCTCATCTGTCTCCCCTACACACACCTCCTGTGCTAGCCATGCTGGACAGATTGGGGCTAGAGCTGTGCAGAGTGTGTCTGAGATGGGCTTATGCCTAGTGCGTGCAGGTGGGTGGGACGAAGGGATGGATAAGGAGCTGGAGGCCTGGATTGGTGGTTGTGGGGGTGAGTAAGAATTTGGAGGGAGGGGGCCAAGTCAGCCAGATTCAGTGCTCTTGTCTCCAGGGAGTTTAGCTAGACTAGACCCCGCTACCCGCCGAGCAAGACCCACCCCTCAGCTTTATGGAGACAGTTTACATTCAGGTCCTGCCAGTCTCTGCCCTTTCCCAGTATCCCTGTTAAAAAGCATCTCTGCCCCACGCTGCCCCTGACAGCCACAGGCATTGCCAGGCCCTGGGAGAGGGGATCTCAGAGCTCAGGCCCCTTGTTGGCCCCAGGTCCCAAGTGCCCCCTGGGCCCATAGCACGTTGGTGTTGAAGGAAGCCCAGGCCCCACCACGTGGGCACGCTAGGTTAGTGGTGACTTGTGGGAGACAGCAGGAAGCCAGCACCAGGCCAGGGGGTGCTGAGAGGTCACACCGCCCTGGGTGATTTTGGTATGAGTGTAGTCCATCCGAATGCATGTGCGATACCCTCTGCCCACACTGTCGGTGGGGACAGACCCCAGGCTCCACAGGGGGGATGGCAGCCTTGCTGCCTCCAGCTGCCCCCTGGTCAGCACAGCAGGGAGGCTGGCCTGGGGAGTTTTCCCCCAG
>NW_005842710.1:293452-303931 GCF_000455745.1 Alligator sinensis
GCCCCCACCTCACAATCCCACTGTCTCGGTACTCAGGCTGGGTGTGTTGGCCCCCCCATGTCCCAAAACAGGATGTCTCCTAGGTCCAGGTCTGCCGAACCCCTGCCCCGAGTTGTCTCTTCCCCCCGTAGATTCACACACCTGATCCTCCCACACTGCTCCCTCCCCCCATCTTTGCAGGATCGGGGTCGGCTTTGCCAGCCCTGATGGGGGCGTTGCACAGGGGGCATCTAGGCTTAGGGGACAGAGGGCACTGGGGCAGGGTGCAGTGGAGCTCGGCCTTTGCAGGTGGGGAAGTGGTTTGGCCTTTACATGGCTGTGGGCACTGGGCTGAAGGCACAGTGAAGGTTAGGGCTGCATGGAGGGAGAAGTGGGGGCTGGATGTGGGGATGGGGGGATGGGATGCCGGTGTGAGAGGATGGGGGCCCTAAACCAAGATGTGGGGCTCCCAGTGAGGACTGGAGGTGGGTACAGCAAAGGCATGGTCTGTCTGTGCATGGGGTGCAGCGAGGGCTGAGTCAATGTACAGAGGCAGGGGGCAGTAGGTTAAGATGTGGGACTCACTGGGAATGCCAGGGCTGTGTGAGGGCAGCAGTAGAAACTGAGGTAGCATGTGGTGGCTGGGGCACTAAGGTGGGATGTGAGGGATGCAGTGAGGGCTGGGTCCATGTGAGGGCATCAGTGGGAGTGTAGCTGGTGTTGGGGGGCATTTGGCTAAGCTGGGAAGGTTGCAGCGAGGCCAGTCAGGACAGAGTGAGGCCTGGGACATAGGGCAGCAATGTGAGCCAGGGGCAGGAAGAACAGAGGTGCTCTCTATGGCTATGGCCAGAGGTTGGGGTCAGTACTGCAGGGCTCCCTCCACAACTGGGCTGGGGGGGCGTGTCTTGGCTGGACCCCATCCAGATGTGCCCCATGGCAAGGACCACCTCTGAGCCCTGGTGCCGCAGGAAGCTGACAGCCAGCTGTTCCAGCACGGGGGGTTCCCAGTGTCACAGGGCCCCATATCATGGCCCTCATTGTTGGGTAGGGGGAAAGGGAATTCCTTCAGTCCCAGGCCCTGTCAGGACCCTCCTAGCCTGCATCTGGCTCCACTTCAGGCCTGTCCCTGAGCCATGGTCCTGGCTCCCTGCATCCTCCATTGTCTCCAGATTGCAGCCAGGCCTGAGGGGAATGTGTGGCCAGCTGCAGCCCACAGCCTGCATCCTCAGGGAAGGACATGGCCAGCAACAGATCAGAGGCCTGGGAAGGGCAGGAGGCGTGTGACACCAGGTTAGGGTTAGGGGAGGAGGCAGGGGCCTAAAGGAATCTCCTCTGATCCCCCCAGCACTCAGAGCCGTAACGTGGGGCCTAGTCAGACCAATCAACCTAGTGGGGTTGGGAGGGCCTCACTGCCCCATTTTGCATCAAGGTGCCTGTGGGGAAGGTGAGCCTATATGAGTGACAGCCTCTCCCACACAGCTCCCAACACACATGTGCACCTTGAAACCATCCCTCCCCCACAGCCTGCATGCAGCCTTCTCCCATGCACCCCCTAAATGCACCCCTCACATACAGCCTCCCCCTATGCACATGTCTGTTTCCACACACACACTGCACAGGCATTTCCCACGCATGCCCTGCCCACGACCTCCTCCTATGCTTGTGTACCCATACCCCACCTCTGCACACCTTGCACATGGGCTGTGCATGTGCACACCTCTACCATCCCAGTCCTATCCTGAAAGGGATCCCTCCCTTCCCCAAGCCGCCCCTCAACTCTGCCCATCCTTCCCTGCTGCCACCCAGAGCCCCCACTTCCCTTGCTCGTTTCCTTCACCCTGGGGCCCAGCCAGGGGGGGTTCCTGCTTTCTGCTTACACCTCAGGGTTGCTTCGGCAAATGGAGCTGGAGCCTGTCAAAACAGCTTGAGTCTGTGCTGGTACTTTATCACTCACTAGCCCTGCATCACATACACCATCCACTGAGCTGCAGCAGGGCACTGCCAGGTGCCCAGGACTGGGCTAGCAGGGGGCTGGGGGTCAGGAGTGAGGGGGAAATGCACAGTTAGGTGGGGAGTGAACCTGCATGCCAGGCAGCTTTTGCTGCCGCAAGGTATTTTGGTGTTGCACAGGCCTACCCCTTGAGGATCACACCTGGGATGCAACTCACAGAAACCCCCAACCCTTCGTGCGGTGGCTGAGAGCCCTCCCCGTGTCCAGCAGAACATCCATTCCCTCCGCTAGCCTTGGAGAAGGTCCTTCCCCATTTCTAGTTCACCTGGAGTTGGAGTAAGGGGGTGGGCAGAGGGGAGTTTTCTTTCTCGGTGTGAAGTGAGTAACCCTAACAGCCTGCGTTCAAGGAGGCCGGAAAAATGAGGACCTGTGCCTAGTATGGAGCTGAAGTGAGGGTGACAAGAGTGTAGCTGTTTGGGCCCTGCCAGTCCTCCTGTCCTACCAGTCGCCATAATCACGACGGCTGCAGAGATGGCCACACCTCCTTCTGTCCCTTGAGGACACCCCAGACACCTCCCATTGGAGGGGATGCAGTGGAGCCCGCTCTGTTTCTGGCCCAGCAGAGACTCCCCCTCAGGCCAAAGGAGTCCTCAGGGCCCTGGTACGTGAAGCCTGGCCCTGGCAGGGTCTGGCAGTAGCTGCATGAGGTGCTCAAGGCTCAGTGGATGATGGCACCTGCATGAGTAGGATGTGTAGCAACCCAGGAACTCCCAGAGCAGGGGCCCATCTCCTCTGGTATCTCATCTATGGCTATGCTAGCTCCAGCTGGAGATGCCAGGAGCCCTCTAGTGGGAACTTCTGGGATATTTGGGACCTCTACTGGCTCTTTCCAGTAGCCTGTAGAGGCCCTGACCATAGTGGAGTCCCTACTGTGCTAAGAGCTTCACAGACCCTGAGCAAGTGACTCCTTGGTCCAGAGCATTCATGGTCTGAATGGAGAAGGCAAGCTGAGAACCAGAGACAGGGTGGATTCACCCAAAATCACAGGGTGTCTGGGGCAGATCAAGGGCTAGAACCCGAGTCCTGGCTCTTAGCCTTCCTCCCATAGCTAGAAACCAGACCCAGGAGTCCTGGCTCCCAGATTCCCAGACCTCCTTATCCTGCCCAGAGCTGGGAGCAGGAGCCATGTGTCCTGGGGCCCAGGGCCTCCCATATTCCAGCCTCTAGATTCCTGGCCTTTCCCAGAACTAGGGATACAACTCAGGGGTCCTGAGTATCTCAGCTTTGCTCACTGCAGAGGGTCTGGCAGGCCAGTTTGCCAAGGGAAGGAGCAAGCATTCTGAGCCGGAAGGGTTTCCCACATGCTGAGGCCCAATCCCTTCCTGGTGGCATGTATGGGACTGCCTGCCATCTTGCAATGGTATTCATACTGCCGGCATCCCTGTTGGCACACTGGAGAGGCTGCTGGCACCTACTGTCAGGTTTTGAGGCCTGCTCAGGCCCCAGTGGGTCTTCCCTGGCTAGCCCAGTATAGATTGGGGTTGAAGGTCTTAGGGAAGGAGTCCAGTCTCTGGTGTGCAGAGTCTGAACCCTGCAGGCCTCCAGAAGCCATGTTCAAGCCAGAGCTCTCTGACCCAAGTCCTGTAGGGAACCACAATGCCACAGGGCATTAGAGCAACCTGCATCAGCAGTTGGGGTCTCAGTGTGGCATGACTTGTGGTAATTTTCCTAAAAGAGGAAGGACCAAGCTCTGGTAGAGGTGGGACTCCAGAAAGGTGTGATTGGCTCCGTCCTCTCCCACAGGCTCCCTGAGCAACCCTGGGCAAGTTGCTTAACCTCTGTACAACAGGGCTGGTAGCACAGTCCTGCCTCCCAGAGAGATAACAGTACACTACAGATTGAGAGCTGCACAGCTACTGCAGCAGTGGGGCTGGATAAACCCTTCAAAAGAAAACTGGTGTCACAATGGGCCCATGTCTGGTCAGCTCCAAAATGCCCATGATTCACAGCCAATTCCCTGGTCAGCTCTAGGACACCCAGGTTCTAGTCCTATTTCTGCCACTGGCCTGCTGAGTTATTTCCCGCCAGTCCCTTCCCATTCTTTGTGCCTCAGTTTCCCCTTCTGTTTGTTGGCTTAATCTAGCTGGTCTCTTGTGTGGTGCAGTGAACAGTGCTATGGGGCACGGCCCTGGGTCTAGACTTCTGTCATTCGCCATTACCATAATGTAAAGCTGCTTTGTGAATAAGCTAGTGGACATGCATGGTTTGTATGTGGCTGTTATTCAGAATGAAAACTAAAAAAATTCTAGCCAAAAATCTTTGTTAAGCTGCAGTTTAAGGTTCTACAGAGGCAGCTGCTGCATAGGAGAAAGAGGAAAGGTCTTAAAGAAAGCAGCAATTTAATTAAAAAAAAATACATGTATGGGAAGTCAAAGAGAGGCTTGTTCAGGGAAAAAATGTGTATTGGAAACCAGGAGGAGGAAACAGCTCAGGGACTGGTAGGGAGGGGCCCATTCTGAATGGCTCCAATGGGTGTGAGGTCCAGGGGGTCCCAGATGGTTTCCCTGCAGGGTGGGGAGCAGCATGAGGTGCAGGTATCCTAGTTCACCGCCCTGCATCTTTTATCTTGGCAGTATTCGGAGTGTCATGCAGAAATACCTGGATGACCGGGGCGAAGTGACCTTCGACAAGATCTTTTCTCAGAAGATTGGTGAGTGGAGGGGAGGCTGGGTATGAAGTAGTGCTGTGTGCCAGCACATGCGCGCACAGACACATGCAAGCATGCACACCCCAAGGTTCACCTGGCATTGGCCCCACTCTGTTCATCCAGGAAAACTGAGGGATCAGGAGTGAGAGGCACTGGCAGAGCTCTGGGGAAACCCACATCTGAGCCGACGGGGGGCTGTGGGCAGAAGTGGGCTGACAGGGCTTGGTGCTGAATAGGCATCCCAAGGCAACAGCTGTCTGCATCTGCCCAGGAGGAGGTGGGTGAGACTGGCCTCAGCTGCCAGGGAGGTGGGGGAGCAACTGAGGAGTATGAAAAAATTATCCTTCCTCTTTGTGTGGCCTGGACAGCCATCTCTTTCCCACCCCCACCTCCCAACCCCAATGCCTTGGGCTCTGCTTGGGGGATCAGGACCCAACACTGAGCCCCCTGGCTGGAGGGAAGGACTGGAAAGGGGTAACAGAGGAGGGTTCTTGGTGGGATGGGGAGGGTCCTGGGGTGGGGTTGAAAAGGTTGGGGTCCAGGTTTTTGGGCCAGAGGCAGAGAGCAGGGGCCCTGACTGAGGCCAGGGGTTGGGTCTGGGGCATTCACAGGTCCCTTGATCACTTGGAGGCTCACAATGGGTTGGGGCTTGGGGTTGGAGTTTTCTCCCATCTGCCAAAGGCTGAGGTCAGGGGTCCCCCAACCCATCATGGGCAAGGACCTGTCAGTTTCTCTTTGTGGGGGGCAGGCAGGGTCTCCCAGGCAGGCAGGGGCTGCTGCTGGGCTGGGGGCACCCCAGTTGAGTTGGGGTTTTGGGGGCCGTGTGATTTCAGGCCTGGCGTCCCAGTGGCGTGGGGACACTTCCTCTTTCTACTGTTGGTAGCTAACGGTCCCCGCAACAGGAAGTCCCTGTCACTTCCTCCACTTCTCATGCTGATGCTCGTGGTTTCCGCGCAGATACACCACACACTCCTCCCCGCCCCCCCTGCCAAGGGCTCTCCTGCCCCCTGCACATCCCCTGGTTTCTTGCCTACGTAATCCTGTGAACTGTGGCCACCCCAGGCTACACCGTGAGAAACACCTGGAGCCGTTTAACTGCAGGGCCAACATGGGTGGGAGCAGCCTTCCTCAGACTCCCCCTGAGTCCACATAGCCCTTGAGTGAGCCTTCTTTGGGCCCTGTCTGCACTGGTGTCCTCAGCTGAAGTCCCCCACCATTTCTACCCCTGGTATAGATGGGAGCTGGGTCAGAGGAGGCTTAATTCATAGCTGGCCCTGAATTTGCCTGCCTAGGGGACAGATGGCAGAGGGGTGGGGAATGGGGCAAAGGCCTGTCCCCTCTAGGGGGCCCTGGTTCTGGTCCTGTGGGGAGGGGCATGTGCTGGCTTCAGAAAGTGGGGAATGGCATGCAGCACCTCTCCCGCTTAGGGTGTGCCAGCCCAAGGGCAGGGGCAGGCCTGGTTGGGGTGGGCTGGAGTCTGGGGCTCTGGGACCCTAACGCTGGCGCTCTGCCTCCCACTGGCTTTCCTAGGTTACCTGCTATTCCGGGATTTCAGTGTGAACCAGGCAGAGGAGGCGAAGCCGCTGATGGAGTTCTACGAGGAGGTGAGGCCGGAGGGAAGGGATCACATGGGTGTCTGATCCCCAGCCCTACCTCAACTTGCCCCCTCCACATCCAGCATGGTGCAGGGGGCAGTGAGGATGGTACAATACCCTCCATGCCTGGGGGAATATATGTCAGTATCTCTTTAATGACCCCAGGCACAAAGCTGGGAGGGGGCTGCTCTAGAGAGGAGAGATCCCAGCATGTGTTGTGGGGGCCCTGTCCCTATGATCTTGGGCAAGAGGGCTGTTTCCCCACAGCCCTGCCTAAGCCTCGCTGATAGGAGAAATACTCACTTGCCCTGGGGGTCTTCAGGAGCTGTGTATTGCCCTGTTTGATGTGAGAGGGCTGGTAGAGTGCCACCTGCCCCGGCTGGGGAGTGGGGGGCTTAGGCACAGCTGCGTGGGCTGCCCTGGGAAGGGATGTTCCCATCCATGGCCTCTGCATCCCTCCCTGCTGCCCAATAATGACATTGCCTGCTCCTCTCCCCGCACCCCGCAGATTAAGAAATATGAGAAGTTGGACTCCGAGGAGGAACGTGCCATCAAGAGCCGCCATATCTTTGACCAGTACATCATGAAGGAGCTGTTGGCTTGCTCCCATGTGAGTGCTGCCTGAAGGGATGCCGCAAATCCCCACAGGCTTTGCCTCAGAGGAGGACCCCTGAAACCACTTGGGAGGGACAAGGTGGCCACCCCACAAATACTGGTCCATGTCTGTCTCTGTGCCTGCTCTCTGAGAGCCCACAGAACCACCCACACTGCATCCCCTGCACCCTGGCCTCCTCGGAGAGCCTCCTACTGCACTTCACCCTGCTTCCCAGATGTCCTAGTCCTGGTTTGAAGGTTGGAGTCATTCTCCTTGTTCAGGCAGTCTGGGGTGTCCCCACCCCCCTGACACATTCCCCTTTCCTTCTCAAGGGTGATGCTCCTACTGTGGTGCCAGAGCCACACTGTTCCACCCTCCTAGTGCTCCCCCTGCCCTGCTCTTTTGGGAACCATCCGGTGAGGAGGAGTGCCTGCTCTTGAGAAGCCAGTGCTCTGAGTCCCATGGGGAATGGGGGCATTGGACACATGGTGATAAATGATCTGTCTCTCTGCCCTGTAGCCGTTCTCCAAGAGCGCCACAGAGCATGTACAGAGCCGGCTCAGCAAGAAGCAGATGCCACCCGACCTTTTCCAGGTAATTATCTTACAGACATCCCCAACACCCACTGGACCAGGCCCACAGGCCCATTCCAGTTTGGCATCCCCACGCCCCCACGCCCCGCCAAAACCCAGCCCAGGAGTCACTCCAGCCTGTCAACTCTTCCCATTCAGCCTCTCCTCCCACCAGCTATATCAGATCTAACTTGGTCTCTTCCTCCTCCCCCTCGCTGAGCAAGAGGGACTGGGACTGGGATCCCCTGATGGGGGAGGGAGGGCAGGTCTAAAGACTTATCTACAGTACCCCTGCCCCCAAGCCAGAGCACTGAAGTCCACTCTCGTCTCTAGTGTTTGAGGAGGGCACTTTGTACTTCAGAGGGGATTAAGGAACGGGTTGGCATGTCCCCAAAGGCAGAGGGTCCCCTACCTGGGGCCCTGATATGGGTGGGAATGCGTCCTGGTAGGAGGTGGGAGTCCCTGCTGGGCCCCACAGCATTAAGCCTATGTCACCCCCAGCCCTACATCGAGGAGATCTGCCAGAACCTGCGTGGTGGCATCTTCCAGAAATTCATCGAGAGGTGAGAACCCCCATTGTGGGCTGGGGGCTGTCAGCAAGGACCTGGGAGCTCTCTGCAAGGCCCTGTTGAGGGGGAGCTACTCTCTTTCCCCAGGGGTCTTGAAGAGGGTCATCTAGTCCTCTGGGGAGCTCTGGGGTTGTCAGTATCAAGCTGTGGGGGTACCTCTCCAGGAGTGCCACGGTGGGGGTTCTCTTTGCAGGGGGATGGCATTATCTGATGAGGTCTCAGTGTGGTGGTGAGCTTCTATGAGCAGGGTGCTTTTTGAGTGGGGCATAGAGGCAGCTTTAAAATCCTCTAGAGGTCAACATAGGGGTTTTCTCAGAACCCAGGGGGATAAAATGTCTCTGGCCAGAGGAGTCTGCCTATGAGAAGATGGGTGCTCTCACTGAGTAGGGGGATGGAGAAGGTCTTCCTATGGGAAGTGGCGGGAGGACCCCTAGGTAGAGGGGTGAGAAGTCTCTCACTGGGCAGGGATTGGTGGGAGGTGGTTCTTTCCACTAGAGCTTCTGCATCTTTTCCACCCCTTTTCTGTTTAATTCTAGTGACAAATTCACCCGCTTCTGCCAGTGGAAGAATGTGGAGCTGAACATCCATGTGAGTGTCACTGGGGGAAAGTCGGCAACAGGTGTTACCTGAGAGGGACCTTGCCATGGGAGGAGAGGTGTTGGTTTTTACCTGAGATGGGCCTGGAGTGGGAGCACAGAGGGGGCCTGCCTGCCTATATCTATCTGCCTATCTGTTTCACTAGGGAGCCCAATACCCCACAGAGTCCATGCATGTCCTAACTCAGCCCCAATGCTAAGAACTGATCCCAGACCTTCCTCGAGCTTGGGGACTTCATCCTTTGGTGGTGGGACAAGGGTGTCTGTTGGGGGCCATTGTTAAAGACCAAAGGTTTTCACAAGGTGAAGGGGTGACAAGGGCCAAGATGGGGCTCAGGTTGAAGAGGAAGGCGCTGGGATGGGGAGGGCAATGCTTCTAGGGTACCTGTATGGGAGGCGCCCCCCCCAATCTCATCCCCCCCAGTATCTCCCCTCTTTTGCTTCCAATACCCGCCAATGCCATTGTGCCACAGAAGGATGGGCTGCTCCCAGGCGGGTGATAATATCAGGCCATTGCTTCAGACATGCTGTTGCCTCCCCTTCACACCCAGCACTGTAGCCAGGGCTTGGGAATGGAGGAGGGGCTGGGCATGGTCTGTCCTCCTCATTCTTGAATGGAAGCAGTTTTAGTGCAGCAGCTTATATGAGAATAGAGGGGAGAGGAGCTAGAGCTACTGTCTCCATGAATGATGGTTCCTGGGTGCTGCACATGCTCACACGCCTAGAAAACCAGGGATCAAAAACAGTTTGGTCCCTCCACTTTGCTACTAGGGAAGCTAAGGCACAAGTGGGGAGTAGTAGCTTGCCCTGGGTCACAAAGGGATTCAGTAGCAGAGCTGTGGATTGAACCCCAGAATTCTGGACTCAGTGCCTTTGCCCCAAGTCACTGCGAGGTCCTGGACATTGGCCCTATGTCATATGACATATTACAAATTTGCTCCAGTGTAGTCGAGTTATAGCCTGCAATCTCTCTTCTTCCCCCTCCCTGTTGCACCCACCCTCCAGCTGACCATGAATGACTTCAGCGTGCACCGCATTATCGGCCGCGGTGGCTTTGGAGAGGTGTATGGCTGCCGGAAAGCCGACACAGGCAAAATGTAAGCCAGAACCCCTCCCCCAGCCTATGTGGGATGGGTGGGCTCCGGGGTTGAGGGAGTGGGTGCTCACTCTCACACATTGCCTCTGTGCCCTGAGGGAGATTTCATCAGTGGGGAAATGGGAAAAGTCTCCAGCATATGGGGAAGGAAGGTGGAAGTTTCAGAGGGATTGATACCCCAGGCAGAGGGATATTTCATAGATTTCATAGACATCAGGGCTGGAAGGGACCTCGGAAGATCATTGAGTCCAGCCCCCCGCCCAAAGGGCAGGAAGTCAGCTGGGGTCATAGGATCCCAGCAAGATAAGCATCCAGTTTCATCTTGAAGGTGTTCAATGAAGGCGCTTGAACCACCTCCGGTGGCAGGCTGTTCCAGACCTTGGGGGCTTGGACAGTAAAGAAATTCTTCCTTATGTCCAGCCTGAAACGGTCTTGAAGTAGTTTGTGACCATTCGAGCTCGTCATCCCTTGGGGCGCTCTGGTGAACAAACGTTCCCCCAGATGCTGGTGGTCACCCCTGATAAACTTGTAGGTGGCCATCAGATCACCCCTGAGCCTGCGCTTTTTCAGGCTAAAGAGCCCCAGGGCTCTCAGCCTGTCATCGTAGGGTCTGCTTCCCTGACCTCTGATCATGCGCGTGGCTCTTCTCTGGACTCTCTCAAGCTTCTCCACATCCTTTTTGAATTGTGGAGCCCAAAACTGGACACAGTACTCCAGCTGCGGCCTCACTAAGGCCGAGTACAGGGGGAGAATGACGTCCCGGGATTTGCTTGAGAAGCATCTATGGATGCAAGCCAGCATTTTGGTCGCTTTACTAGC
>NW_005842710.1:305485-317004 GCF_000455745.1 Alligator sinensis
ATGGTGAAGGTGATCAGCTCGTGGTCGCTGTCACCCAGCTTCCCATCGATCACTAGGTCACCGACTAGGTCATCCCCAGTAGCCAGTACCAGGTCGAGCAGCGCTTTGCCTCTCGTTGGCCCATAGACTTCTTGAGTCAGGTAGAGGTCATCCACGCACAAGAGGAAGCTCTGCAACCGCTCAGATTTTGCTGAGCCATGAGATGTCCGGGTAATTGAAGTCACCCATGACAACCATGGTCCTGGAGGATATCTACAAGGATTCCTCTGGGGTGGGTGTCCCAGCTGCAGGAGGTGGAGGGATACCCACAAAAAGGGGGGGAGTGCTGTGGATAAAGGAGACAGGCACCATCATGGTGAAGAAGGGAGTTATACTCACAGGACATGGACAGATATCTGTCAGGACAGGGGTGGAAACTGCCATGGCTGTGGGAGGCAGAAAGATACTTGCAGTGAGGAGGCAATGAGGAAACCATGGGTAGCAGAGAGACCCCAGTGGCAGTGGCAGCGTGGAGGTTATCCTGGCTGTGTGGGGCACAGGGATGCCTGCATTGGGGAAGGGAGGTAGATGGGCATTAGCAATGAGGTGAAGGAGAAAGGTACTGAAGAAATGGCAGTGGTGAGATCAGGTGCTGTGGCAATGGGAGGCAGAGGGATACCAGCTAGGCTACTTTTTCTTTCTGTGGCAGGTACGCCATGAAGTGTTTGGATAAGAAGCGCATTAAAATGAAGCAGGGGGAGACGCTGGCCCTGAATGAGCGCATCATGCTGTCCCTCGTCAGCACCGGGGTGAGAAGGGGTCCTTCACTCCCACCACCTCTATGCCAGGGATCAGGGTATAAAAGATGGGGTCAGGGTCAGGAGAGGATGTGATGGAGACAGCAATGAGGGTGGGTGGTGAGAGAGAGAGCCTGCAGCATGTGTTGGGACCATTCAGATGAAGCGCAGGGCAGCATGTGGGAGCAGGGGGGCTTGTGGGGTTCCTGTGGTTCAGTAGGTGACCTTTTTCGCCCCCACCTTGTGCCAGGACTGCCCCTTCATCGTGTGCATGTCGTATGCCTTCCACACACCCGACAAGCTCAGCTTCATCCTGGACCTCATGAATGGTGAGAGAACCCTGCTCCCCCAGCCTTCCCTGCCTGTATTGCACTCCTAGGTCTTGCTCTCAGTCCTTCAGACACCAGTGCCTGGTACTGTACGTACCCCATGGGAGGCAGCCCCAGCCCTGGAGACAGACAGGATGGAGGAGGGAGACTGAGGCACTGGGAGGGAGCACTGTGTCATGGGGAGTCTCTGGCAGAGCTGGGAAGAAACTCTTGGAGTCCTGAGGCTCATCCAGGCACTCCAGCCATTTGGCCATGCTGCCTCTCCTCACCAGTGTCCGTTCATCTTTCCTCTCCCTGGGTTTGGGGCCTTGTGCCTTCTGAGCTCACGGTTCTGTTCGCACTTGCAGGGGGCGACCTGCATTACCACCTGTCCCAGCATGGGGTCTTCTCTGAGTCCGAGATGCGGTTCTATGCTGCTGAGATCATCCTGGGACTTGAACACATGCACAACCGCTTTGTAGTATACCGGGACCTCAAGGTAACCACATGCCCCCACACACATACCCCCACAGACACCCTGCTGCTTCATGGGGTACCAGAAGCACAAGGTATCCCCTCCCTCACCCAGGAGTCCCACCCCACCTTGTGGAAAGCCAGCTGCTGAAGGTCGGGGCAGGGTTGGGGAAGGGAGGGTGTTCCCCTGCCTTGGGCTTTCCCTTGCCCATGCACAGTGTGCTGAGATGTTGGGGTAAAAGCAAAGCATCCACTTCAGGGACCCCCCTCCTGCCCTTCTGCACTCCTGCTAATATGGGATGCTCCTCCCACTACTACCATGCTGCTGTGCCTAGGGTAGGAAGGAAGGTGGCAGGGGGAGAACAGCCCTTCCCAGCTCCTCTTGCCATCTCCCTTCAACTTGGATCACAATCACAAGCCAGTGCTCCTGCCCTGCTCCCCACAGTGACCCCTGCTTGCGGGGCTGGGGCTGAGCTTGTACTGAGGGAATTGCAGGCACTGCCTTTCCCTTTCAGCTCTCTCCTGGCCTTCCCCAGTCCTCCCAGGCCATTGCTCAGGCTCACAGGGCACTTCTCTCTTTGCAGCCAGCAAACATCCTGCTGGATGAGTATGGCCACGTCAGGATCTCAGACCTAGGGCTTGCCTGTGATTTCTCTAAGAAGAAGCCTCATGCCAGTGTGTGAGTGTCCTAAAGACCCCTCCACCCCACAGCTGGGAGAGGCTGGGGCTGCCTTTGAACCATGATGGCACTTGGCACCCTCTGCTGCCTTTGCTGTACTTTGATCCTTTTCTTTGTGTCTTTCTGCCCATCCATCTCTGGCCCCGCAGTGGCACGCACGGGTATATGGCGCCAGAGGTGCTGCAGAAGGGTGTGGCCTATGACAGCAGTGCTGACTGGTTCTCCTTGGGCTGCATGCTCTTCAAGCTGCTGAGAGGGTGAGTGAGCAGCCAGCACAGGGCTGGTCTTAGGCTGGAATGGGGCGGGGTGGGGTGGAGGAGCCAGGGAGCAGCCTGTGATCATGCTCTCCCCTCTTGTCACAGGCACAGCCCCTTCCGGCAGCACAAGACTAAGGACAAGCATGAGATTGACCGAATGACATTGACTATGGTGAGTGGGGGGTTGAGGTAGGGTAGCCACCACTGCCCACAAGGGCACCATTCAGCAAAAAAGGGTTTCACTGGCCCTGTTCCCCGCACTGCCTCTCTTCAGGAGCCAGGGCCCTTTTCTGTAGGCCAGGAATTAACTGTTCCCACAGGCAGGCCAGGGACCCTGAACAGCTGAGGGTTGGTGCCCTCACCCAACACCAAGCTGCATCAAGGCCAGATGCACCCATGAGCCTCTCCTGAGCTTGGGCTAGTGGCCCCTTGTGCAGGTCCCAGCTCTGAGGCCACAAGATTTCGCCAAAAAAGAGCTGTTCTGTGTGCACATGCATATTCATGTGCATGCTACCATCTCCTGTTGAGAGAGAGAGAGAGAGAGAGAGAGAGAGAGAGAGTGTGTGTGTGTGTGTGTGTGTGTGTGTGTGTGTGTGTACCACCATCCCCTGTTGCCTGGGATTGTGTGTGTGTATACCATCATCTCCTGGTTGGGTTTGTGTGTGAATACATGTGTGTCTACCACCATCTCCCACTGACTGAGTGTGTGTGTGTGTACCACCATCTCCTGCTACACAACACTAAGTGCTTGTGTGTGTGTACCACTCTTCATACTGCCTGGGATTGTGGCACCCCATAAATGCCCCATGAATCTGCCTTGTGCTGGCTGTCCCCCAACTTAACAATGACCCTATCCCTTGCCCTGCAGGCTGTGGAGCTGCCCGACTCCTTCTCGCCTGAGCTGCGCTCCTTGCTGGAGGGGCTACTCCAGAGAGATGTCAACCGGAGGCTGGGCTGCATGGGCCGTGGGTGAGTCCCTTACCTGCACAGGAGTAGTGCAGGGGATATGCCATGGCCTGGGGTGATACTACGAGGTAGAAGTCATGTAGCAGGCCCAGCCAAGAAAAGTGTAGATCCATGTCCCCAGCTGGGCTGTGGCATCGGATCCTCCAACAGAGAGCACACCAAGGGGATTGGTACAGTGAATCCAGCCTGGGCTGTTCTGTTTGTGTAGGGTCTACAGAAACCTGGCTGCTGTGTTTAGTCAGAGACAGCCTGGAGCACTCTGGGGCTCCCTCTGCTGGCCCAGCCCTGCCTGCTCTTCCCAAGCCAGGTCTCAGCCTTGTCTTTGGCTTTGTGCCACAGGCTGGAGCAGTGGTTGGGTGGCCCTTGCATAGGTAGCATTTGAGTATAGGGGCTCCTGTCACCAACTCTGCTAAGCCCAGTCTCTGTCTTATTCCACAGGGCACAAGAGATAAAGGAAGAACCCTTCTTCAAGGGCCTGGACTGGCAGATGGTTTTCTTGCAGAAGGTGAGTGAGGGCTGTGAAAGGGGGAGAGAGACAGGGCAGAGCCCTGAGCAGAACCACCCTCCTGCCCTGGGCCCCCTCTCTTGGATTCTCTAACATCCCTTCCCTTTGCTCCGCAGTACCCACCACCCCTAATCCCGCCACGTGGGGAGGTCAATGCAGCTGATGCCTTCGACATTGGGTCCTTCGATGAGGAGGACACGAAGGGGATTAAGGTAGCAGATGGATGAACCCTCCTTTCTCTGGTCTGTCAGCACCCCCTGCCAGGGAGGGTGGGCCTGGTTATTGTAGGTTCCACCCCCTTATGGGAAGTTGTTGAGGGGAGGGGAGCTGGGCAGTGCAAGTACCACCCCCTCCCTAATGTTACTGTACATTTTGTTGGCTTTGGAGAGTCCCACCCCCTCTCTCTCACTCCAAGTATTATCAGCATTGCCTTTTCTGGAGTGGAGAAAGCACCCCTCACATCCCCCACAGTAGAAGCTTGCTCATGGTCCCCTTTGCCCCAGCCAGTCACTCCAGGGCTTCCTCTGAGAGAAGGTGCCCCTGCCATGGAGTAGTGGCTATGGGTATAACCATGAGGCGGCTTGGAGCCCCTGCTGTCCTGCTAACCCTCCCACTGCCCCCCCTTTTGTCCTTCTGTCCATCCCTAGCTGCTAGACAGTGACCAGGAGCTGTACCGCAACTTCCCACTGACCATCTCGGAGCGCTGGCAGCAGGAGGTGACAGAGACGGTTTTTGATGCTGTCAATGCTGAGACCGACAAGCTGGAGGCCCGCAAGAAAGCCAAGAACAAACAGCTGGGCCACGAGGAGGGTGAGGGGAGCAGACACCCCAGCCTGTCCTACAGCCCGCTTTGCATCTGCCCCCCCAGTGTCACCCCACAACTAACTACGACTCCCCTTGTGGCCAGCCTCACCCAACACAGCTATAGCTGTATAGAATTTTATATCCAAAATCAATCAGTCCATCTGTGCATCATGGCATCCTCTCAGGGCTAGCTTCACATCCCCCAGCCAGCCCCATGACCCACAGCCAGTCCCACACCCTGTCTCCCACTTCCTCCTCCCTGTGACAGGCTCCATGCCCCACAGTTTTACAGTTTTTCCCCCCACTGTCAGACCCACTCTACACAGAACCCCCTGCTGGACCATCCTGTCTACATCAAGCCTGGCCTGTGCAGTTACCTGACTGTCTCTTCCCCCCAGAATACGCCATGGGCAAGGACTGCATCATGCATGGCTACATGTCCAAGCTGGGTAACCCCTTCCTGACACAGTGGCAGCGGCGATACTTCTACCTGTTCCCCAACCGGCTGGAGTGGAGAGGGGAGGGCGAGTCCCCGGTACGTGGCTGGCAGAAAGGGCCTGGGTTAGGGATGGGGAGGGGGTGGAGATACATGCATGCATTCAAGGGGATGGGGTATGGCAGGGGCTGATTCCATCTGTGTGACCCTTCCTGCTTCCCTCCTGCCACTGCAGCAGTCCCTGTTGACTATGGAGGAGATTGAATCTGTGGAAGAGACTCAGGTCAAGGAACGGAAATGCATCTTGCTCAAGATACGGGGTGGCAAACAGTTCATCCTGCAGTGCGATGTAAGTGTGACCCCTGCCAACTGTGCAGTGCCCCACTCCCTTGCTGGCTACCAGCCGGCCACTCTGTTCCCTGTGCCCCAGAACCTTCAGCTGACTGGCTGCCCTGCCCCACAAGGTGACCATCTGACTATTCCCATCCCTGTGCTCCCTGTTGGCTTATGATTCCCTCACACACCTACTGGCCAGCTGTTCTTTCTTCTTTCCCCGCCCCCTGCCCCCAGAGGCCCTAAAGCACCTCCGCTCTCTGCACTGCCCCCCTCTCCCTGGATCCTGCTCCTTAATGCCACTTCCATTCCTATCTGGCAGGGGTGGTGTGTCTGCTCACAGCCCCCACAAGCAGTAGGCAGGATGGAAACTCCTCCAAGCAATCAGATGGCACAGGCCTGATGCCTGACCTCTGACCCTGAATGACTCAGCATAGTTATCACTTTGAGTCATTGGAATGGCCCTTGCTCCTGGATGTGTGTGACCCATGGCTTTTGACCTTGAGTGGTCAGTACTTCCTGGGTGCAAGAGGTCACTGCAAAGGTCCTTTTCCCCTCAACATGATCTTGACCTTGATGTTCAAGTCTTGGATGTTCAAGCCAGCATACATGGCACAGTGTACAACCCCATACACCAGCCAAGTCACTGGATAAGTGACCTATGACCTTGAATAGTTGAGTACATAACCTCTTGAGGTCTCCAAAACATTCATGCCACCTGAATGTGACCCCTGACCTCAGGACCTTGAATGGTTCTTACCTGTTAAATGCTGGGCAGCACTGCAGAGGTTGCTTCCCCTGTAGCTAACCCCACCCTGACCTTTGAAACTGAATGGGTATGGCCACTAAGCACTGGAAAGGTGTTTCCTCTAAAGGTGACTCCTAACCTTTGACCTTGAATGGGTGGGATTGGCCCTTTGACAGAATCCGTGGTAATGACCCCTGATCCACTGACCCCCGTTCTCTATCCTGCAGAGTGACCCCGAGATGGTACAGTGGAAGAAGGAGCTGCGCGACGCCTACCACCAGGCACAGCAGCTGCTGCAGCGGGTCCCACGGATGCAGAACAAGCCACGCTCGCCTGTGGTGGAGCTCAGCAAGGTGCCACTGATCCAGCGTTCCAGCGCCAATGGCCTCTGACCCTCCCCAGCCCCTGCTCCGGCTTTAATTTATTGGGATGGGTTTGAACCGGCTCCCCTGCCCTACCTTCCCTCCTTCCTTCCCTCCCAGGAACGTCCTGGTCAATGTCGGCTCGCTGGTTAGTGTCACGTCCTGCCCCACCCATGGTAGCACCATTGAGGGGTAAGGCTGCAGGTGGGGGCAGGGCCACCCACCCCCTGGGCAGCTCTGAATCCCCTGAATCCATACCCTGTTTTGGGGTAGGGGGCAGGGGCTGGGCTGTGCCTTCCCCCTCACGGGGCATGAGGGTCCCCGAGAGGAACCTCCTCTATGGCACTTCCTGCTTTCTCTCTCCCATTGCCAAATGGCTGCTGGTGCTGGGGGGCCCTGCCCCAGGTTCCTGGAGTTGTGGGGGTGGGAAGGTACCAGCAGAGAGGGGCCCTTGCCCTGCATGCATCATAGGGCATATCCTTGGAATCCAGTATGGGGGCATCGCCCCCACCCCACCCCTCCAGCCTGGACAGCCAGAGGCTCTCAGGGCAACACCCCACTCTACCCACCCCCACCCGATCCCAGCGGGCAACTGGCCACAGAGGGGCAATGGTGCCATGAGCATGGCATAGGCTCCAGGTTTGGCTCCAAAGCAGGAGGGGGGACATTACTGCCAAGCAGGACTGGGGGAGGTGCACCCTCCCCTCCCCGATAACCCAGAAGTGCCGGGGTCACGGTAGGAATGCAGAGTGAATCGTCCGGCAAAGATGAAGGAAACTTCCTGCCCTCTTCTGCCTGCGGCAGTTGCTGCTGTTCCTCTCGCCCCCAGCTACCAGGTCCCCTCTCCATACTTCCCCCTGCCACCTGGCCCCACCCCAGCACCCTGTGCTAACCTGTGCCAAAGGGTGGGGGAAGGGGGCCAGCCACACCTGTCCCCTTTTGGCAGAGAATCAGCCAATTCATTTCACATGTGACCTATGCCAAACCCAAACCAACGCCTGTGGAGGCAACCTGCACCACCCCTCTGCTCCCCCACAACCACCACGTCGTGCCATGTCCCTGCCTCCTGTGGGGAGGCATGGGGGACAGACGCTGCTCCCAGGTGTCCCTCTGGTAGCAGCGGGCCTCGTGCCAAAGGAGAAGAGTTGCCTGATGCCCTGCACCTCTGCCTGGTGGTGGCTGGGGGTGAAGCATGCAGGGACAGGTGGCTGAGGATGAGCTGGGGAGGTGGTGGGGGGCTGGTGCCAATGCCAAGTGCTGTGTGTCTGTGTATATAATTGTGCCATGGGGCTCTGTGCCCAGCAGGCCCAGCCTGCTGCTCTCTATTATCACTCAAGCCAGATAGCTCCTCCCCACCCAGCAGTGTTATAACCCCTGGAACAAGGGGAGGGGGCTCTCAGGGCGACTGAACCCAGGGTCCCATCCCCAACATGGAGCCAGAATAAGGTTGGGGGGGGGCATTTATCAATGGATTGGGGGCCTCCTGACCCGCCCCAAACTCTGGCCCCCTTGCATGCCACCATGCCACCCCCCGCCCCGCATGCCCCACCCCAACACGTGATGAGTTCTGCCCCTGGCTGTTCCCCTGCAGGGGGAGGGGGGGAGGTATCTATCTCTGGGGGAGGGGAACTTTGCTGCCTCCATCCCCCTGCCCATGCCCTCACCGCGTCTGTAAATATTTGGTGTATCGTCCGTCTCTTCTTTAGGTTGTTATATTTTTTTGCTGATTTTTGAATGTGATTTTAACAAGTGGAGGAAGAAAAAAAAAGACTGAGTTTTTATAATAAAAAAAGTGTTTAAAAAAAAAAAGGAAGAGGGCAGCCTGAGCTGGGGCTGTTCTGTGTGTGTCCATCTGTCTGTCCAGCCACAGGCTGGGGCTGCCCCAGGCGCTGCTTCCCCATCATGGGCGGGAGGAGAGATTTGGAGGTGGGGCAGGGGGCAGATATCATCATGGGGATGCGGCTGGAGTTTGGTCATGGCATGAGGGCAGAGCATGGGGCCTGATTTCTAACAGCCTGGTGGATGAGGGGGTGCTGGGGCTGAACTCGTGGGGTGACCCCTGCCCCCCCCATCCCAAGGAGGTATAGCGATTGAGGGTATGAGTCTCCACTAGGGTGCAGGGGAGAGGGCAGTGTACCACAGCTCATGCCACGTGTGCAGAAGTCTTCCACTTCTCAGAAACGAAGGAGCTCTGTTGGCAGCATGCAGCATTTGAGGGCACCGAGCTACGGGGAGCAGGCAGGGGGGACTAGTAGGGGGCTCTCCCAGGCAGTCAGTGCTGGTCCCCCTATGCCAGGGCAGCACTAAGAGGTGCTGGGAGGTGGGCAAGGAACCAATGCAGTGTGCTTTCCCCTGGCAGGTGCAGTGAAGGAGACTAGGACAGGGGCCAAGAACAGGCCATGGGCTCTTCCCATCCTACATGTGCCAGGGTGGTGTTTCTATGCTGTAGAGCAAGTGGTGGGGGCATAGGGTTTTTCCTGCTTCTTAGGGGGACAGCACAGCTCCAAAGAGTGAGCTATTCCCCTTGTCCTGAAGTAGGCTAAGCCACTCCCTTTTTGCAGCCAGCATGTGAGGCAGGGAGCTCAGAAATCCAACTCTCCTGACCTGACAGTGGTGAAAGCAAGCATAGCAGGGGCAGTTGCCATGCAAGTTTCTCAAGCTCTGCCCATGGCCCCTTGACCATCTAGCTCTAGGCTGCACCAGGCACAGCTCCACTGCCCGTTTCCCTTGGAGATTTTGGTTCCTCTTTGCAAAGCCTTGTGGCTATTTAGGCCTCATGCCAAAGCGTCTGTTTCTGCTTGGGGGAGGGTTCCCAGCATGCACAACTGGGGCCCTGCTCCTGGGCGCTCTGGGAAACACAGGCGTTGAAGCCACCCTGCCCACCCCCCCACCCCCCCCAATCCGTCTGTCCCCACCCCCACAAATACACCGGGCCTGTGCCCACAACTAAGTCATGCTTCCTAGTCTTTGCATCCCTCTGTAGTTAAGTCCAGACTCCTGGGCTCTCTTCCCAGCTCTGGGAGGAGAGTGGGGCCTAGCGGGTAAAGCAATGGGGAAGGGAGTCAGGACTCCCGGGTTCTATGCCCGCTCTGCAAGGGAGGGAGGGAGGTGTATGAGTTAGCAGAGGCAGGCTGGATGCCAGGACTCGGGCTTCAGATCCAACACTCAAAGGACAGGAGAGGGGGTCTAGTGAATTAGCCGGGAGGGATGGGGAATAAATGGATGCCAGGACTCCAGGGTTCTCATCTTGCTTCTGTCACTGACTCACCATGTGGCCTTTAAGAAAGCCCCCACTCCTGGTACTTCAGTCTCCCCACATACGGTGCTCAGCTGCTCTATTTTGACCCTGGTACTGAGGCTGGCAGGGGTGACTTCACTCCCTTGCTGGCTGACATGGAAACTGCAGGGCTGTGTGTCTTAGGCCCTGCACTGCTCCCTGCTCTGTGGATTCTCCTGTAGGCCTGGGCACCAGAAGTGGATTCACCAAGCCAGGTCAAGTGGGGTCAAGAGGGCTGCTTGTGCTAGAGGGAGCAGGCATGAGGATCTGTAGGGGGTGCTTTCCCCCCCGCGCAGCTCCGGCCCCAGTGACCCACTGTGGCCAATGCTGCGGGAAAGCATCTTGTCCTGGCTAAACCCCAGCCCCGCTTGTTCCAGCCTTTCTGCCTACGGTCCTCCCACCTCACCCACTGGCACTGCCATAGGTTTGGCTGTACTTCCTCCTTCCTCCATCATCAGCCCTACCCAGGGTGGTGTGCTGTACCTCTTGGGGCCCTTCCTACCTCTGGACAAACCAGCTTTCTCCGTTAACAGGGAGCCCAGGCGTGACACCTGCCTCCTGACAGCTGACCCAGCATCCCTGAAAAAGTCTGAGCCGCTCCATGTCCCTGGGAGCACCTGAGGTGGCTGTCAGGTCCCAGGCCAGAGTGTGGAGGGGAGCACATGGAGAGGCACCTCCTATACTTCATTCTGCAGGCAGCCCCCAGCCTCAGGCAGGGAGCAACTAGAGCAGGCCCCAAAGCCCCGCTACTGGCCCAAATAGCCAGGCCACTCCTGCCCTGCCAGACACTGGAGCAGGATGTCGCTCTCGGTTTTTAAAGTGACCCCTGCTCACCCCAGAAGTGGGTGCATCTTGGTACTGGGCAATTTAATGGGTAGATTGATAGATGCATACAATCTAGTTATAGGCAGATAGATTGATGGATGCATACATACACCGAAGCCATTTCCCACCACGGAGGCAGCTAGCAGTCTTTTTGTTTTTATGTGTATGTATTTATAATATACATATAGATATATAGAGATATATACATGCACACACACACACACATATATATATGTATGTGTGTATGTGTATACACACACACATCTAATTTTTATACATGCACACACATCCACTGAGATGCAGGTACCTCTGGGGTGGGATGTGGATGCAGCACACAGACACATATACAGACATACAGTATCTATATACTGCAGTCGCATTCCACCCCAGAGGTGGCTGCATCTCAGTGCCAGGGGAGGAAGTAATTCATACCTCAACTTTGCCCCTGCCCAGGGGGAGCCATACCTTGTTTCTGAGCTGGGCCCTTCCTCCCCCAGGAGGAAGGGTTGGATAAGGCTTTGGGGCTGTCCAGCCCTGCCTGTCTTTTCATGTCACACATCCAGACCATGGAATAAGCTCCCTCCAGAGGTGGTGCAGTCACCTACCCTGGAGGTTTTCAAGACAGTCGCCTCGCTGGGGTCACCTAACCCGTTTTCCTTCCTGCCCAAGTGCAGGGGGCTGGACCCGATGAGGCGCGAGGTCCCCTCCAGCCCCTCACAACCCATGAATCCCGGTCCGGCAGGCGGCTGAGCCCCGAGACGCCGCCGCG
>NW_005842710.1:317961-327801 GCF_000455745.1 Alligator sinensis
CCCCCCCAGCCCATGGCACCATGAGGCTGTAGGAGGGGGCAGCTCCAGGCAGGGGTGAGACCACGGAGATGGGCATGAGATCCCAGGGAGAATCAACCTCAGGTGTTTCAGCTGGCTGCACAGGGCCTTTGCCCACAGCCCTCGGTCCAGCTTGGGCCCTGTGGCATGCAGCTTGTGAAACCCCTGCTTGCCATGCAGCATGACATCGAGCTGATCGACCCACGGGGCCGGACCCCCCTGGAGCTGGCCGTCTCGCTGGGCAACCTGGAGTCGGTCCGGGTGCTGCTGCGGCACAATGCCAACGTGGGCCGCGAGAACGCGGACGGCTGGACAGGTACGGGGAGAGGGGTGCTGAGCAAGGTGGGTGGAGAAAGGTGCATGGAGCTTGGGGCAGCTTGAATGCCATTTCTTCTGTGGCATGATACCTGGCACATGGGGCCTAGCCCCAGGGTCCACAGGCCCAGCGTTCAGACCTGGGCATCACCAGCAGCCAGCCCAGCATCCTACCGCGTGTTCGCTGGGGCCCCAGCTTTGCCCAGGTTGTGGGCGCAAGGGGAAGGGAAGCCGGGTAGTGTGCCCTGCCTGATGGCTCCCCTTTGCTCCCAGTCCTGCAGGAGGCTGTCAGCACTGGGGACCCTGAGATGGTGCAGCTGGTGCTCCAGTACCGTGACTACCAGCGTGCCACCAAGCGCCTGGCTGGCATCCCCGAGCTGCTCAGCAAACTGCGCCGGGTATGTGCATGTGTGTGTGTCCCTACACCTCCTCCTGGTCCTGGCACCCTCTTGCAGCCCTGGGCAGATCCCTCCCCCCTCAGCAGCCCACCCCCCACCCCAACCCTCCCTTGAAGGACAGCCCTTCCTGCCCTGCTTGCTGCTGCAGTGTAGCTGACAACCCAAACCTTGGGCATCCACCATGGGAAATGATCCTGCTCCTGGGATCTGTTGGGGAGGGTCTGAGATCCCCAGGGATCCTGTGGGGCATGCAGCCAGGGCCTTGCCCTCCCCCTGCAGGATTCCTCACCCTGAGGGATCTCCCTCTTCAGGGAATCCCCCTCCTTCTGGCTCCTGCTCTCTCTCCTCCCACTCCAGGGGATCTCCCACATCTCCTGATCCTGATTGGCTTCGCGCAGGATCCCTGTAGGGAACGTTTCTTGCTTCGTTTCCCACCACCTGCCTCTGCTGAGGGCCCCTGCAGGGAATCCCCACCTCCCTCCCAATCCCCACAGTCCCTGAAGAGGTGCCCCAGTCTCACCCCTTGGCCACGACATCTCTTCCAGGCCCCGGATTTCTATGTGGAAATGAAGTGGGAGTTCACCAGCTGGGGTGAGTCAGATTCTGGGGCCCCTGGGAGCCAGGGGTGGGGCAGCCAAGAGGTGCAGCTGGTTAGGGGAGGATGCTCCATCCCTCCCTTCCCTGAGGCTGGAACCCAGTGGCGTCTAACCATTGGGAGGGCAGGGGTACAGCGTGATGGGGCCAGCGTAGGGCAGCATGTGGGGGCTGGGGTAGGGGCAGAGGTAGGGGCTGGGTTGTGCCTCATACCCTGTTGGGGAGGAGGTTGCTAGTATGCCCAGCAACTTGGTGGCAGTTCCTGGTGGCAGAGGTGGAACTATGCCAAGGCTCTGAGGCCTATGTCAGGGTGGGGAGCTGGGCTGTTGTTGACCCAAGCCAGTGCCCAGATGGGATGGGGGTGGGGATGGGGCAGCCTGCCTTGCTGTCTGCCCCTCCTTAAGCCCCCTACTCATACCGCCTCCCCCCTCTGCAGTGCCCCTGGTGTCCAAGATATGCCCAAGCGATGTGTACCGGGTGTGGAAGCGGGGCGAGAGCTTGCGGGTTGACACCACCCTGCTGGGCTTTGAGCACATGACCTGGCAGCGAGGGCGACGTAGCTACATCTTCAAAGGCGAAGGTCAGAGATGCCCTTTCTCCCATAGCCCCCAGCTCCTCACAGGCCCTGGTTGTGGGGATGGAGCAGGAGTCTGGCTGCCCCTGCCTCCTGTTTGTGGGGGTTGGAATCTGTCCCATTCTTGACACATTCGGTCTGCCCCCCCACCACACGTACCTGGCTGCTTCAGGCTATGACATCAAACCCTGCCTTGTCCTAGGGGCTGTGGGGTTGCTACCCCCATTTGTCCTCTTGCCCCCCCTCGTGGGAGCTGGTTCCCCCTGAATTGGCACTATCTTACCCCCCAAGTGAATGGCTCCCAGAGCAGGAGTGGGAAACTGTGAAACTTAGTGACTCTCCCCTAGTTGGGGGATAGAAAGGGAGTGCTGCTGTCCAAGGTGGGTACCACATCTCCCCCAGGCTGAAATCAGGCACCCCCACCTCCTCAGCATCCACCCTGAGACTCAGAAGCAAGAGAGATTGTAGGGACTGCTGCACACAACCCCTGATGAGCAGTATGTGTGTGGGAGTGGGGGTGTTGAAATCCAGGAAGCCTCCAAATCTGCCCTATCTTGCTGGCCTGGCTCACATGACCCAGCTGTGCAGGGGAGAGGGTGACTGGCGCTGATGTGTGGCATCCTCTGACTCTTCCCATCCACGCTCCTCCCTTTCTCCCCTAAGATGAGGGTGCTGTAGTGATGGAGGTGGACCATGACAAGCAGGTGGTGTACACGGAGGCACTGTCACTGGCCCGGCATGAGCCGGAGCTGATGCTGGCTGCCATGCAGCCCACAGAGGAGCACGTGGCCGGCCGGCTTACCTCGCCCATCGTTGCCACACACCTTGACACCAAGAATATCGCTTTTGAGCGGTGAGCTGGACAGAGATGGGGCTAATGTGTGGGAGCAGGGCTTGGAGATGGTGGGGTGGTACACAAAGAGAATTCACGCAACAGAATGGGGGATGTGGAGGGGGCTTGTGCAAGAGGAAAGGGTATGTGAGGGGGCAGGGCACCAGACGAGTTGCCTAATGCTGCTTGTGTGGGGCGGATGTGGGCAGGAGAGTACTGGCTGGTGCACGGGGCAAGCAGAGCAGCACAGGAATGTATGTGAGCCTGGGAGAGCCCTGGCCCAGCTTACACCTTGGCTCTGATGGACTTGGGGCAGCATCCTATGGGATCCCAATCCTGTGATGGGCCGTTGAGGTGCATGGGGGAGGATGGGGCTGGCAGGGGGAATGCAGCAACTGACTGGTCATCCCCATCTTGGCAGGAATAAGTCTGGCATCTGGGGATGGCGCTCGGAGAAGATGGAAGTGATCAGCGGCTACGAAGCCAAGGTAACCCCTTCCCAGGGCTGGGGTGCAGGCAGGAGAAGCCTACAGGGGACTCCACAACCCTGGTAGGGAGAAGAGTGGCAGAGGGATGGCCCTCGGACACCTGGGACAGCAGCACTGGGACAGTCCCTACTCCTTCAGACTCCCAGCAGTACCCTAGGGAAAGGGAAACTGAGGCAGGAAATGGAACCCGGGTATCCAGCCAGACAGTGCTTAGCCCCAGGGGCCTTGCAACTACCAGCCCCTGGGGTGGAGCGACGGCAGGCTAGGGCCTAGATATCCTGGGTCTGGCAGGTTTGGAAGGAGCTGACCATGTCACATGCCCCAGCAGGTTTACAGTGCCAGCAATGTAGAGCTCATCACTAAGACAAGAACTGAGCACCTGTCTGACCAGGACAAGTCCCGCAACAAAGGTAACACCCAGTCCCACCCTCTTATCAGAGCACCCAGGCCTTGCCTCTGGGACGTGCCTGTCCCAACTCTTCAATCACAGCACCTGCCCCCTCTGTCTATGACAAACCCAACCCAACCCTCCACAGTTCCCAGCCCTACACTGACAGTACCCACTCAGGAGCCCTGCCCTCTCTCCTCCTCCCTACAGCTTGCCACCACTCTGACACCCACATCCTGATCCTCCAATTGGATGGTCTGACCTACATAGTCAGCTTCAGGGAAACACAGCCCCTCTTCCATGACCTATGCACAGCCTCCCACCTCCATGGTCAGTGCCATGGCTGAGGCAACACAGTCCCTACCATGGGCCCCTTGGGAAGGGCACAGTGGGCGCAGGGATCTGTTTCCTCATGGGGCCTGTGCAGGGGGTTGTCCAGCCTGTGTTATTCCCTCTGTGTTCCGTTTTACAGGCTCCAAGACGCCCTTCCAGTCCTTCCTTGGGATTGCCCAGCAGCATGCTGCCCACAATGGGGTAAGTGGTATGGCCCCCTCCTACACCAGACATGAGGGGTGCTGCCCTTCTGACATGATGGGAGTCTGACCCCTCTGCACAGACAGGGGCGCCCGCTCCTAGCCTGTGGAGGTGAGGCTGGGGCCATTCGATGCCAAAATAGGCATGGGGAGGACTCAGACACAAGGGGCACTGCCAGAGAATGCCCAGAGGATTTGACCCAGCCCTGATCCCTGCCGCTTCCCATTGTCTCCCTGTTCCAGGCCCCTGTGCTGCAGTCTGCCACTCCCACGAACCCCACAGCCATCACCCCCGAGGAGTATTTTGACCCCAACTTCAACCTGGAGGCCCGCAACATTGGCCGACCCATTGAGATGTCCAGCAAGGTGCAGAGGTAAGAGGGGCAGCAGCCTGAGGCAGGGGTGAGGAGGATCCAGAAGCCTATAGGTTGGTGGGGAGGAAACCGAGGTGTCCAGGATAGCAGGGCACTCTTAGAAGATCCTGTGGATAATAGGCTGGGAGAGAGGGACAGAAACCCAAGCATTCACAAGTGCAGCTGGGCCTGGCTTCTTGGCTCTGTGCAAAGGCAGGGTGGGCAGGCTGGCCATGACGTTCCCCATGGCTGTGCCAGGTTCAAGGCCACGCTGTGGCTGTGTGAGGACCACCCCCTGTCGCTGGTGGAGCAGGTGACACCCATCATCGACCTCATGGCCATCAGCAACGCTCACTTCGCCAAGCTGCGCGACTTCATCACTCTTAAGCTGCCACCTGGTTTCCCAGTCAAAATTGGTGAGCCAAGGGGCAGAGCCTGTGGGAAAGGGTTGGGGCCAGCCAGAGAGGTGGGGCAGCAGGGTGGGAGGCTGGGCTGGATTTAAGAAGGGGTGGCAGATGGGGGGTGGGATGGTTGTGGGGAAGGCCAGAGGAATGGGCCTAGTTTAGTGGGATGGCATATAGAGGGAGCTGGTTTGGAAAAGAGGGGTGGCTGCCCCCTACTCCATCTCATGTTTTTCTGCCCCTTCCCTTCCCAGAGATTCCCCTTTTCCATGTCCTCAATGCCCGGATCACCTTCAGCAACCTGTGTGGCTGTGACGAGCCCCTAAGCTCAGTGCGGATCTGCTCCTCCTCACCCAGCCACTCCCCAGTGGAGCCCAAGGAGCTGGGTATGGGCGCAGAGGCTCCTGCAAACCCCAGAGGTAAGGGAGGCCTGGATGGAGTGGGGGATGGGAGGGCTCTGCATGTCAGGCATGGCACTACAAATGCTGCTGAGACACCGTGGAGCAAGAGCTGGGAAAAAAGTGTCAGGTCTTTGGGGCAGGGTGCCGGGTGGAGGTGCTGCCTGTGGCAGGGGGGTGGTCCAACAGGGAAGCCATGTCTGTGGGGTTGCTGTGGGCCAGGTAATGGGGACTGGGTTCCCTCATGCTGTGCTCAACCTGTCCCTCCCTGTGCAGTGTTCCCATTCCCCTGCGAGGTGGACCCATCAGTGTTCGAGGTGCCCCAGGGCTACACCGTCCTGGGTGCTGGTCGCAATGAGCCCATGCATGATGAGGATGATGACCTGCTGCAGTTTGCTATCCAGCAAAGCTTGCTTGATGCTGGCACTGAGACTGACCAGGTGGGATGGGGGGCAAAAGCCGTGACCTCTGCAGGGAACATGGCATTGGAGTACGAACTGACTCAAGGGGTGGGAACTGGGACCTAGGGCCTCTTCCCTTCAGGGAGAACCTGCTTCCTGGTGTTTGCTCCCTGCTATTGGGAGTGGCCCTGCCTCTGATAGGGGTGGGGGAGTGAGTGTGGGGGTGTATCTTCCCCCTTGCTCACAGGCAGCCTTGCCTGCAGGTCACCATCTGGGAGGCGCTGACCAACACACGCCCAGGTTCCAACCCACCTTCCTATGAAGAGGAGCTGCAGCTGGAGCGGTGAGTGCCACAAGAGCTCTAGCAGTCAGAGGGCCTTCCCTCCATGGGCAACGGGACACCCTGGCCCCCCACACACACCGTCACTCTCCACAGCTCATAGGTAGAATCCCTGGCCTGGGCTCACGTGAGGCAGGTTCTAGTATCAGGACCAGATTCTTTGTCTTATATGCACTACAACAGGGATAGGCAACCCCCAGCACAAGTGCCAGCGCATGGCACGGGAAGGCATTTTTGCTTGGCACACATGCCTTGAAGCAGACAGCAGGGAAGGGACTGGGGCTGCACTGCCACAACAAGGATCAGGCCCCTCGTGTCTCCCCCATCATCCACCCCAGGTGTGCCAACATCTTACAAGTTGAGGTTGCAGGTTTTTTTGGCACTCTGCCCAAAAACATTGCTGGCCCCTGCACTACAATATGTATCGCCTATTGCTCCCACCTCCTCCCCTTCCCCACCTTCCTTGCAGTGACAGAGAACTGTCCCCCACTGCTATCAACCACAGCGCCCACTGAGGTGGATACAGAGTCCCTTAGTGCTTTTATACCCACCGTGCAGGTACTGAGCCTCAGTTGGACTTGTGTAAACAGGGATCCCAGAGCAGCAGGGCCAGAAATAGGGTTCCCTAGGGAAGTTTCCCCCGCCACACACATTTCAAGGCAAAAGGTTCAGGCTCCCAGCAGGCTCAGGTAGGCACTCAGAGCTGCCTCCCCTTCCCAAAGCAGTAACTTCAGGCCAGCATTGTGGCAGTTGCATTCACGGTGTTTGACTTTGAGGGGTTTAGAAACAGCCTTTCTTCTCCCCCATCCTCTGTTTTTTTAAAGAAAGTTTTGACCCTAATTCCAAGGCAGGAGTCAGGAGACAAGGTGCAAGACATGGGTTAGTTTTGTCAGTCCAGGTTTTCCCTCAGCCTGGGCTGCTGTCTCCCAGGAAAGCCTGTTTCTGGGATCAGGGCCAAGATCCTTTGGCTGGCTGAGGGGTGGTGTTGAGGCCCTGGGACAGAACTGAAGTGGGAGCTGTGGTTGTAAGGAGGACGCATGACTGAAGGAATACATGGGTTTTTAGGAGTGGTGATGGGGCAGTGGGGGGCAAGGGCCGCATGTTAGGATTGGGTAAAAGGCATGGGGTTCAGGCTGTGAAGTGGGAGGGTGGTGCTGTGAAGACGTGTGGCTGTGTAGGAGGGTCATGGCCCTAAATGGGGTTGGGTCATAGGATAGGGCTGGGGCTGTGAAGGTAGGCCACACGCTGTGTGTTAAGGGCCATGGCAGTGAGGTAGCAAGTTGGGGCTGATATGGGATGGGAGCATGGCTGGGAAGAAGGCTCTGGATAAGATATAGGACTGCAGCATGGCCAGGTCTTGAATATGAAATTATCGTATTGGAAGCTCAAAATTATTGTATTTGCTGAAAAACTATCATACACCGAAAAATTATGCAGATAAGCACACAAATATGTGTGCAAATAATTCTTCTTTGTTACTTTATGTTGCTCACTATAACTCATCAATGAGTGAATGAGAACTGGGTCATCAAAGTTGAAGCACTTCTTTATTTCAAGGCCAGCAGTCATAAGAAAGTGCTGACAGCAAACCCAGAAGTCAGTTAAGACTCTCTGAGAGTGACTTGGGTTTTGCATATGCTGCATCAGTTAGCTGCCTTCAAAATTATTGTACATTTTGAACACTTTTACTAGTATTGATTGTACATTGTACAAGGGTTGAAATTATTGTACAGATACGATAATTACTGCACACCCGGCAACACTGTAGGGCTGTGAAAGGGGGTTACGGGAAGGGACGGGGATGAAGAGGTGGGGCTACAGATGACATCATGGCTGCAAATGGGTGGAGCTATGGGGTGGGGGCAGGGCTGTAAAGGGGTGGTGCAGGGCAGGAGCAGGTTTATGGGGTAGACAAGTGGGTTAAGATGTGGTGCTACAGGGTACGGGCAGGACCAGGAGTGAAAGGAGCTATAAACCCTTCTCCCTACCCTGCAGCGCCATCCAGGAGAGTATGTTCCTACAGTCAGGGCAGGGCTTGGGCGAGTCTGGCAACGAGGGCAACAGCAGTGTGCTCCCTGCTGAGGGCAGCCCTGCGCCCAGCACCAATGGCTCATCCTCTTCGAGGCCCCCAGCCTACCCCAGCTTCGACGAGCAGCTGCGCCTGGCCATGGAGCTGTCGTCCCGGGAGCAAGAAGAGCAGGAGCGCCGGGAACGCGAGGAGGATGAGGAGCTGCAGCGCATCCTTCAGCTCTCACTGACAGAGAAGTAGCATCCAGGCCAGGCCCGGCCACAGGGCCCCCAATCTGAGCCTCCCCAGCGTGTGCTGTTGTGATTTTAACCTCAAGTGGGGGTCCCCACCTCCTGCCCTGTGCGGGTGGCCAGACTGGACACGGCAATTCAGACCCCTCTGCCTTCCCCAGGATTCTCTTGGCCCTGACCCCTCCTGGGTCTTATTTAATATAACTCCTGTACATTTTTTCTTTCTTTTAATATTTTTTTAAACATGGCTATTGCTTCTTCCCCCCAGTGGAGGGGAGCAACAAGAGGGGGAGGGAAGGAAGGAAGGACAGGCTGGACGAGCAATACGGTGGTGCTTGCATTGCTGACGACAGTAGGATCCCAGACACAGCATGACAACATAGATCTCTGCTGACTGCATCTGGGGATTTGGGGCTGAGGCAAGGGCCAGAGGAGGCGGGGTCAGGGCCAAAATCTTGTTTCCCATAGCACATGCTATGGGGGTGCAAGGGGAATCTGACTGGTGGGAGAAGTGGGATTGAACCCCAAACAGGCCCAGGCCCAATGCTTTTGAGTCCTGTGCTCTGCCCATGAGAAACCACCTCTTTCTAGGTTAATTTATTTTATTTATATCTCTGCAGTTCTAAGGGGAGGGAGGGAGGGGCGGGGCTGTGTCTTTTGGGGTTGGTTTGGTTTGGTTTTTGTTTTGGTTTTTTTTAATTAAACCTGGAGGGTTGTAAAGGGAATGGCTGCAGCAGGCGGCTTCTGGTGCCCCCTGGGGTGGGGCTGGGTCTTTGGGCAGCAGGCAACTGTGAAATAAAAAAGGAGAAACCAACCAACCAACCGCCCTCCTGGCTTCTTTCATTCAGCGTGGCGTGACAGCTAGCCAGAGGGCCTGGAGCCAGGATCCTGCTTGCAGCATCCTGTCCCGGGCCTGGGTCTCCTTCTGCATTCACCCAAGGTGGTGCTGTGCTCTGTTAGCCTCGAAAGGCCTCACTCCTTACTGGGGAGGGCTGTGTTGTGTCCTGAGGAAACCACTCCCCCTCCTACTCCCCACGGGCACAGCCAGGATCCAAGCTAGAGCTGACTAAGCTACCCAAGCTGCCAGGACGGCCACCTGCTACGTGGGCTGCCAGGCATGCTGGGTACACAGTGAGCGCCACCGCTGCGTTCACTCGCTATTTAAAGGGATGCTACTTCAGCCTTATCCACTACAGCCCTGGATGTGCCTGACAAGCAAGCATCGCCCAGCCAGGCGTGTGCCCAGTGGAGCCAAGGGGGTGTGCGCACACCCGGAGCAAAGCTGCCGTTGCCCGAAGGGGATGCCCGCAGCCCTCCACAGCCCCCGCTCGCCTCCCCTAAGACAGCGCTTTGCCCCCAATCTACTTGTCCATTCAAAATCGCCGTGGGCTCTAAGGCCCCGCCGGTCAACTAGTTGCCCCCGCTACATGGGGGCTAATGGATGAATGGTAGACAGCTTGCCGTCAACCGGGCTTTCAGTGGGCACCGTGCAGGCAGCTGGGTCACTGCTGCCAGGCCCAGGGCAGGGGGGTAGCCCTGCCCTTCTGG
>NW_005842710.1:328363-328604 GCF_000455745.1 Alligator sinensis
GCGCGCACACTGCCCCTGGCCACACACCCACTCACCAGTGGCACCCCTCAGACACCAGCGCCTAGCCCAGGATGCCCCCCACCCTGGGGTACACCCCCCCAGCCCCGTGTGATCCTTCCAGGGATTCACACCAGCATCTGCTCTGACATGTACACCCCCCAGCCCATACACATACATCAGTAGCACCTCACAGCTGGGCACTCACACTTCCAGCAACTACAAGACACCCACAACCAGAACC
>NW_005842710.1:328629-333656 GCF_000455745.1 Alligator sinensis
CCCAGTGAGCTGCTTATTTTGGGGCGGTAGTACCCACCTTCACACACACAACACGCACTTGCACACATGCAACCCAACCCTGTGCAACTCCACCGGGTGCATTAACACAGGGATTCACACTCCCAGCACCCACCCCCCCACACCCGCTGCCCAGTGTGATCCCACCCCTGGGGGATTAACACGAGCATTCACACCTACACCCAGTGTGATCTTTATTTTGGGACATTAGCACCAACATACACACACACACAGGCCCACCCTGCTACACAAGCTCATATAGCTCAGGCCTGATCGCTTTGGCTGCACCAGGCGCCCCTGGCCAGGAAGGGGCAGAGACATTTCTTATTTTTTTCCACGCTTAAAAAATGTCAAGAGGAAATAGTGAGCATGGGCTGGGAGACAGGAGTGAGGAGCGGGGAGGCCCTCGATATACAGGTTGAACCCAGGACCTTGGTACCTGCTCAGCCTCTGGTGCCTCCCACCTGCTTCTAGCTGGAGTTGATGCCAGAAGCAGGTGGGAGGCACCATTTGAGCCTCTGGACCACATGCCCACATCCCTGCTGCAGTTGGCAATGGGAGGTCAGCCTGAGCCCAGATCATGCCACTTTAGTTTCCTCTACAGGTGAATTGATCTTCTTGTGCTCTGCTAGGACCCTCCCAGTACAGAGGTTTGGGGTGGGCTCCTGGCCCCCAGGGATGGAGTGACCCCAAGATGCTGCTGCACTGGGTGTCAGAGTTAAGGGCATTTGTGGAAGCTGTGCTGTGGTCTCCCACATCCTTCCCAGACCTGGCCTCACCAAAGCAACAGCCACACATCTGCTCCTGCTACCCCATCACCTCCACCTCTCAGGGGCAAGCCCTTTCTGGCAGGTAACCTCCACAGACTGAGCAGGGATTCCCCTGTGTGAAACCCATGCAGACACCAGGGGACACGGTGGTGCCAGCACTGAGGCCAGGGTGACAGTCTTTCCCTGCAGGGGGCAAAGAGGGGTGAGTGGTGGGATGGAGCAGATGTGGGGACTTGCAAGTAGCAGGGAACTGAATGCCCCTCCCCCCCGCTCCTGCCATGCCAGGTCTCTCCGGGCAAAGGTTCCCATTTTGTTGTGCTGCATGCTGCCTGTGAACTCAGTCCTGGGCTTCACAGAGTTTTTGGCTGGGAGTTTCTCTGGTTGTTGAAAGGAAAGCAATTGAGGCCATGCAGTAGGAATTCCTAGCTGTGCCTGTCCCTGGCTGGCTCTGGTGACCTGTTGTCACCTCTGGATCTAGGGCTCTAGTTTGTCACCTCCTGGAGTTATGGGAGCTAGCAAGGCCCACAGGCTGCCTGGCAAAGCAAGCAGTTGCTTGGGTTCTGGCTCTAGCTTCTATAACCAGGAGCTGCAGCACTCAGGCCAGCCCTGCCTCTCTAGAGCAGCCCTCTGGGTCACCCAGCTGGAATGGGTGGCACCAGGGGAGGCAGGAGTCAGTGAGCCTGGCACCCAGCTGTCTCAGCAGAGCCCTGTGCTACCAGATTATGCCCACTGGTATGTGAGGTGCTGCTTGCATCATGTGGACCTATTTCTCACCCAGACCAGCTACCCTGCCCTGTGCCCAATGAGAGTGTGATCCATGAACTCTGCTTCCTTTGCAGGATGAAGAAGTTTCCAGGAGGAGTCAGCTGCAGCGCCGGTGAGGAGCTGATCCACTCGCCTCCTTTACACTCCCCCTCCCATAACTGGTGGGGACTGGCACCCAGCCCCATGCCATCCCCAGGGAAGATGAGATGCAAGGCAGTGCTTAGCTGGGGACAGGTGCCAGCTGAGGATGCTGGGATCCCCTCAGCCCTGGATTCCTCCCTATATATATATCTATATAGTTAGGTCCTGCCCATATCAAGGGGCTCTCTGCCCTGGCTGTGGGGTGGAAGCAGGTGCGCCTCTTCCCCACCCCATGGAAGCCTGAATGCCCCCTTCCCTCTAGATTAACCTCAGAGCCCCACTATGAAGTTCACTTGCTCCAGTCAGTGTCACTGCTGCCCCCTGCTGCTGTGAACTGCTGCCCCGAGACTGACCATGTGTCTGTTAGTTTGCTGTCAGGCAACTGGGCTGCATTCTGGATGGTTGCTGCCTGCCTGCAGACTCGGGCACATGCCTTGTTTTGTCTCACACCTATATTGTACCCCCCACGATCCCCCACCCTCACCTGTCTCCTGCAGGCAGAGCTTCGTTATGGTCAAAGGGGCCGCCCTGCTGCTGCAGGAGGACGAGAAGTTGGAGACGGTGTCGGAGATGTCACCCCCACCAGAGCAAATCCAGAACCAGACCCCAGGCCAGCAGGAGCAGCACCTGCACCTGATGATGAGGCTGCTGCGGCCAGAGGATGCCATCTGCCTGGTGAGCCCGGGTGGCCAAGTGGCTGGGGCACTGGCTGCTTGGGGCAGATGAGGGACTCCCCACCTCTAGCCTTGTCCCACATGTTCACCACTTCCTGCTCCCAAAAAGTGGCCTCACCCAGCCTAGCCCAGCCCAGCTTATCCCTGCCCTCAGCCCATCCAGCAAGTCTGTCTAGCTCAGCCCAGCCCAGCCCAGCCCAGCAGGTGCAACCAGCCTAGTATACTCCACTCCATGCCAGACCAGTCTCTGTCCTGTTCCAGGCAGTTTCCAGCTAGTGCAGTGCATGGGGAGGGGGTCCCGGCTGTTTTCCATCTTCTCTCTGGGCTCCTGTTCTGCTGAGAGCTGCTCAGAACATCCGGGCAGCAGTGTGGCAGAACTGGCCTTAGCCAACCACCAGGGGCAGAAGGCATGGCCCTGAGCCAGCGGCTGAGCTCTGCAGCTGCAATCGAGACTCAAGGGGAGATGGTTGGGGAGGATTTGGTGGCTGAACAGGGGCCTCAGCCTGCCCTCTTGGGTCTCCCTCTGCTCCCATTCGTTGCCCCTGTTACTCTCTGCACCTGGTCCTGCCCCATCCCCAGCCCTTGTGGCCCAGCCTGACTTCCTCCCTGGCAGGCGCTGGGCTGCTGCTGCCTGACCATTGCCCAAGCATTACTCATTGTTTGCTATTACCGTCCCCTTCCCCCCCACATCCCTGGCACCGACCCAGCCTGAGCAAAGAATCATTAACCCCTCTTACAGCACAAGCACCTCCTCCCAGCCACATGGCACCAGAGGCTGGGGCAGGCTGGGGGGCAGGGGAGGGGGCATGGATCAGCACCCCCTGTGGGGGTGGACAGGGCTGAGCAGTGCAGGGTCCAACCCCCTCCCTGATGTCACAGTGCCCCCTGCTGGCAGGGGGCTGGGCAGGCAGGATGGAGGTTGCGTGGGTGGATGGGTGGGTGGAGGCTGTGGAGGAGGGGACCTGTCTGTCTCTGGATTCTCCTTCTTCTGCATGCACTTGGTCCAGAGCTGCAGCCAGTTCCCCATTTATGGCTGTGGGGCTCTCGCTTCCGTCTCCTGGGCTGGCAGCCAAAGCTGGCCGTGCTGCCGGGCCTCAGCCCAGCCCCGGCCCTGGGGACTCACTGAAGGCAGTTTCCTGGAGCTGCTCGGAGCTGCCCTCCCAGTCCCAGCAAGACTTGAGTCATGCTGCCCTCCACCCTGGGCACCCCTCTCTGGAGCCCAGGAGCCCATGTGCAGAAGTCACGGTCCCCTTACACCTCACAGGGGGAGCTGGGCAGTGCAGGGACCCAGTGCCCATCTGTACTGCTCCTCTGCTACCAGGCACTGATCCTGGGCTGATAAACTACTGCCCAGCCAGCAGGCAGCGCTGTAGCATTAGGAGGGGCAGAGCCTGCATTGCCCAGACCTACCCTCCCCAGCAATAGGGTGAGACACCAGGGGAGGGGGCAAAGTCTGCCCTGCCTAGCTCCACCCTTCCCAGCAGGGGGCACTGTGACATTGGGGAGGGGGCGGAGCCTGCCCTGCCCAGCAGGGGGTGCTGTGACATCCAGGCAGCAATGAACCCCAGAGGGGCAGATGTGAGTCTGGCTTTCCCCTTGCAGGCTGTGCGGCTGGAGTCAGCCCAGCCCCACCGGATCCGGTACCTGCTGGTTGTATCGACAGAGGAGAAAGAGGGTGAGAGCGAGACGGTGCTTCTGGGTGTGGACTTCCCTGAAGAGGGGTGAGGAGGAGGGAGAGGGGTGGCAGGGGAGGGGAGCTGGGCGGGAGCAAGGCAGCAGGTGTAGGAGGGGTACTGTATGGGTTGTGGAGCAGAAGGGAGGGCATGGAGGGTCTGTGGGCTCTCAGCCCTGGTGACCTGGATGGGAGTGAGATCAGGGGGTGGGGCAGGGAGCAGAACTCCAGAGGACCCTTGTTTGGGGGCATAGGAACCTCTTCTCCTCTTTCCCCATACCCTATGGTCTGACTCTCTTCTCTCTGCCCCAGCTCCTCCAGTTGCACCCTGGGGATGGTGCTGCCCCTCTGGAGTGATGCCCAGGTCTTTCTTGATGGGGACGGGTAAGAGACTGTAACTCCCTGCCCTGCTTTCCCTGACCCCGCTCTTGCACATAGCACCCTGCTCGTCCAGTGAGACCCTGGCTTCAGAGAAGGAGATGCAAGTTCTGGATTTGTTGCTTGCATCCTTTCCTAGATGGTTCTTGCTACAGCGCAAGGGCTCCCTGCAACTCCCTAGGGTCACCAGACAACCCATCTAGCTCCTTTAGCTGCAGCCCCTCCAGCCCCCATGTACGAGGACACTGCATCCCAGTGAAATCCAGTGGCTGAATACTGTATTGCAGGGCTCTCTAACTTCTGAGTGATTTGGGGCTGCAGGCCTTTTGGCCACACTGCACTGGACACATGCCTCCCAGGCCGTATGCCATGCTTCGTGGGCACCCCCAACTGCAATGCATCAGTGTCTGGCCACCATTTCATGAGCCACCACCCCATGCTCCACTATGCTATGCCATGTGGGACTCCACTACCCCACGGTGCCACACAGGGTCCCAGGTCCCTCCACCGGGCCTGGCTGCACACTTTGTTCCATCATCGGGGTGGGGCAGGCAGAAGAAGCTGGAGGATAGAGTGAGGAACCCTGAGATGCTGATGGCAGCAGCAGGA
>NW_005842710.1:333666-336770 GCF_000455745.1 Alligator sinensis
CTGGAGCCCAGGGGCCACCGGTTGGATAGCCCTGCTGTATTGCAAGTGGCCATGTGACTGTGGGTCATTCTTTGTGGGGACCTGAGCCCCAAGTGCAAGTGGAGGGGGAGGGGTTTCTGAAACAGGAGGAACTTGGGAGAATGCCGCCCCTCTTTTTCTCCCCCTATAGCATGGCTTATCTACATGGAGTGAGAGAGCCCGGCTTGGCATTCTGATCCGAAATGCTGCACACACTGTGCTCAGGAGTGTGATAGGGCTCACAGAGAGCCCCTGAAACTAGCACTGCCTGTTCTCTAGAGCCCATCCATGGAGGCTGATTGCCCTTCCTCCCCCTATCTGGCACCCCTGTCCTGGCTAACATCCCCGTCAAAAAAATTCCTGCCCATCTGATTTCCCTGTGTCCCCAGGGGCTTCAGCGTGACATCCGGAGGGAAGACGCGCATCTTCAAACCCATCTCCGTCCAGACCATGTGGTGAGTGACCTCCCACTGCCCATTGAACACAGCTAGTGGAAGCAGTAGGATGTGGGGGAGGTGGGGAGCAGCTGGGGTACAGGGCTGAAAGGCAGCAGCGGGCTGGGAGAAGGGTGGAATGTCATTGTAGCTAGGATCCCTACTAGGACAAAGGATTTGGGAAGGTGGAGCCCAATACTAGAGTCCTGTGGTGTGTGGTCAGTGTAATGGGTAGGTTTAAGGCCCATTCCTCCCCAGACACAGCAGAGGGTAGGGTTGGGCCCTATCTGGGGTCTCCCTCACCCATCTCTCAGGCAGGGCTGAGGTCCTGGCTCAAGTATTTTAGATGAGATTTAGTCTTTCTATTTGTCCTTCCCCAGGTCAGTGCTACAGGTGCTGCACAAGGCATGCAATGATGCTATCCAGAACAACCACTTCCCCGGGGGCAGCGCATTGGGCTGGGCCGAGCGGTACCAGTGCACTGTGGCCTCAGAGCAGAGCTGCATCAACGAATGGCTGGCCATGTCTGACCTGGAGTCCGTGAGGCCAGACTCTTTCTGCTCTGACAAGTCAGTGCCAGACCCTCAGGGGCCACGTAAGGGGTGGGACCTCCATACTGTGTACCCCACCCCACAATGGAGCCCCACTTGTCCCCTGCCATCTGGGGGGCAGGCAACGCCTCCACCTCAGCATCCAATGGGGTTCCTTGATGAGGCGGGGCTGCAGCTGAGGTTAGCCAGTGCCACACGCTGATTGGCAGATATTGAGCTCCTTCCCCATTGCAAGAGCATCGGGATTTAATCCCCCCAACCCTTCCTGGGCAGTGAATTGGTTGGGCTGCTGAGGGGGCAGAGCTTGAAAGGGAGAGAGGAGGGTGACGGACAAGAAGATGAAGCCTGGGACGAGCAGCACACCGACATCCCTCATGTTTATATGCCCCCAGGCCGACAGAGCGTGTGGTGACAGAGAAGATGATCCGAGCAAAGCTACGTGAGGTGATGGCTACTGCTGATCTGGAGAGTATCACTGCCAAAGAGGTGAGAGTAGGCAGACAGAGGGGCAAGGGGCTCGGATGGAAGATGGGACTTGGAATTAAGTAGGTCGAAAGAGGAAGAATGCTCCAGCTCCCTACCACCACCACTGCCACCATGGGGCTGGAGCAAGGTATCCTAGCTCATTGGCTCCTCCCCATGGCAGATCCGTACCGAACTCGAGTGCCGCACTAACTGCAGCCTGGCTGAGTACAAGGAGTTCATTGACAATGAGATGTTGCTCATCATGGCCCAGATGGACCGGCCCTCCAGGATCTTCGACCACCTCTACCTGGTGAGCAGGGTTGCCAACCCCAGATTTATTTTTTTTACTGACAATCTGCAAACTTTTTACTGACAACCAAAATTTTTACTGACATATGTTTTATGTAATATAGCTATAAGCCTGCCAGGCCCTGGATGGCAGTAACAAGGGCTGGGCTCAAATTTAGCAGTTTTTAACACCAACTTTCCTGGGAAAGAGAGAAACATGGGAAACCAGAAACCTACCTCACCCCCACACCCTGATATCCCTGACTGCACCCTGCATCCTGCTGCCCTCACCCAAGGCCACCACTCAAACTTTACCCCTGCTGGCCCAAGCAAGGAAGCACGAGCAGCACAGTTGTGCCTATCTGTGTGTGCCCATGACAATGTGGGCATCAGGAACAGCCCTGAACCCAGTCAAGGGGTCTCCATCCCTCTGTATTCACCCTAATGCCTCTCTCTAGGGCTCTGAGTGGAATGCTGCCAACCTGGAGGAGCTGCAGCGCAACAGGTGTGTGCAGGTGGGGGTGGGCACAGAGATGTGGAGTCTGCATGGGTATGTCTGTTGCCCTCTAATGGCTGGAGTGGGTATTGCAGTTTGGTCCTAGGGGCTGGATTCTTTTGTTCTGCTGATAGCAATCTCTCCCTGCAGAGTCAGATGTCAAAAGCCACCTTGTCTAGGCAGGGGCACCCACGTAGAGAGTTCAGGGCTGGTCCTCACCTCCTCCCTGAACAGGGCACACAGAAAATACCAGCCACAGCATTGGGTGGATTCTGTCCCCAGCCTGGACAGGGCTGATTGACTTGGGTTCTGTCCTTACCCCTTACACTTTGAACTACCCTTCCCTTTGTCCAGCCTTACCAAGGGGAGCAGTTCTGGGGTACAGCAGAGGAAAGCACATCTTTAGGATGCCTGCCACCCTGGGTGCCTGATGTGGGGGTCTTCAGGTGGGGGTGGAGTCTTCCTAATGCCCCCCATATATTTCAGAGTCACTCACATCTTGAACGTGACCCGTGAGATTGACAACTTCTTCCCTGCCCTGTTCACCTATATGAATGTACGGCTCTATGATGAAGAGGCCTCCCAGCTCCTGCCCCACTGGAAGGAGACATTTCGCTTCATCTCCGATGTCCGGTGAGCCTCCAGGGCCATGCACACCCTCACAACTCCCAGCTGTGAGTCAGCCAGTCTCCCTTCCTGTGTCTGGCTGCACTGAGGGCTGGAAAATGGCAAAATGCCTTGTCTGCTACACAGGACATTGCAAAAGGGCAAGCACAGGAAAGGTGTGTTCTAGGGCACGTGTGGGAAGAATCAGACATACCCTGGGGTATGTGTGGGCACCAGCATTGGGGC
>NW_005842710.1:336801-341204 GCF_000455745.1 Alligator sinensis
GACTGATAGCAGCACACTGCAGTCCTGCTGTCTATATGCTAGCGTAGTTACACATGGGACAACTTTAGAGGCTTTTGTTTTATCTGAATGAGTACAAGACAAACCAGAGCAAGTTCTTTCATACCATACACTGGTTTATTGGGATATTAGCAATTAGGCAAAACTACCGCTAGCAGCTACATACAGTAGAGAATACATAGACATGCTCCCTATGGGGTGGTGAGGTCTCATATCCCTCAGAGTCTGTCCTCAGAGGTAAGGCAGATTTCAGACTCCCATATCTGTGCTTTTGTGGGACAAGTTTTATACAGTTGAGCAGTTTTATACCGTTCAGATTAAATTGTCTGTTTTCCCCCTCATTTTTCTGGGATAACTATCTCTTGGCCAATCCAGCAGGGAGCAGGGAAGTTCCTGAGCTGTGATGTGTTGTCCCTTACCTGGGGTTGTCTTACTGGCATGTGATGCAGTGATCACCAGCCTATGCTTCTTAGCTCACTTGACACAGATCTGCCCTCTCTCTCACACTGGTCATTATGATGCAGGCTGAATCGCTTCTGGAATCAGTTTGTCTGTGAGGAAGAATGTAGTGACACATACACAGCATAGAGGAATTTAGGATATCTGAATCCCCAACGTTGTAATCTGTAATTACAGCATCTGAAATCTGGCTTGGCACATGCTCCCAGGCTGGTAGAGATGCCAGACCCAGTTCCCACCGGCATGTGTGTGTGATGGAGGGAGGGATTCCAGCAGCCAGACCCTAGCCCCTGCCTCACCAGCCCATGTCCTTCTCCACAGGAAGCAGAATGCGCGGGTGCTGGTGCACTGTAAGATGGGTGTGAGCCGTTCAGCTTCCACAGTGATCGCTTACGCCATGAAGGAGTACCAGTGGACGCTGGAGCAGGCCTACCGGCATGTGCAGGAAAGACGTCCCATTGTGCACCCCAACCCCGGCTTCATGAAGCAGCTGGAGTTCTACCAGGGCATCCTGGATGCCAGGTAGCCAAACTGAAGCTGCCCAGCCCTGAAGGGGGCACTGTGACAGGAGGGAGGGGGCGGAGCCAGTGCTGCCCACCCTTGCTCTTCCCCAGCAGGGTGCCGTATGACATAATGGGAGGGGGTGGAGCCAAGGCTGCCCAGCCCCGCTTCCTGGAAGGGGGCACTGTGACATGGGCTAGGGCAGAGCCAGCACTGCCCAGCCCTGCCATCTTCCCTAGTGTGGATGCTATGAGCCCTTGATGCCTGGCACTCACCCAGCCCCCTCTCTGCACAGCCGGCACAGCAGCCTCTGGGCACAGAAGGCTGGGGATGCCCAATGGGAGGACACAGGGGATTCAAATGATGCCAGCAGTGACCTCTCAGCCAGCGATGAGAGCCCATTCCCTGAATCCCCCACCTCAGAGGAGGAGCCAGCCAAAACACCCACTTACTGCTTTCGACCCCTACGGGAGCCCCCCGATGAGCCTGCCCAGTCCCCCCAGGAGGCTGCAGCAGGAGGCCATGCTGGCCTGGGGGCCCAGACCTCCACACATGAGGCAGAGGAGCTCGGTGGCTCGGATGACTCAGGAGCCGAGGAGGTGCGTAAGCACCTGGCTGCGTTGCGGTCACCTCAGTCCCCTGGCAGCCCACGCCGGCAGCGCATCAATCTGTACGCCATCATGAGGAGCATCAGTGAGATGGAGAGCCATGACACCCCATCCCCGCTGGAGGGCCCTGTCGAGGGGGAGGTATGGTGAGGGGCTGGGAGCATCAGGAGGGAAGGCAGGGTGCAAAGTACTGTTGGGGGGCAGCAAGCTAGTAAAAGATGGCATGGGCAAGATGCAGAGCCCTACCAGGGGATCACCGTGGGAGTGTGACAAAAGCACCCTGGAATAGAGGGTGGGGGAAAGCACTACTATGGAGTGCTGGGGAGAGAAGCAAGGCATGATCAAGGGGCACCACAGGGGTGTGGAAGGGGGTGCCAAGAAATAAGGGCAGGATCAGGGCACCACTGGAGGGAGTCACAGGGGTGTGGAAGGGGGCACCATGGGGGAGGAAGGGCACAGCCAGAAGCTGCTTGAGGGGAAGTGAGTTAGGGAGGAGATATGAGGCCTGGCTCCCAAGTATGACCTGACTGCGCTGCTTCTCTCTCTTCTGCTTGTGCAGATGTTTGCTGTCTCAGGGATCCAGCCCTCCAGAGGCAGCCCCCCATTGCAGCCTGATGCCTCCCTGCCCCCAGTGCCTCAGAGCCAGGAGGATCCTGGGGCTGGGGCAGGATCCAAGGTCCAGCGTCGCCAACAGCAAGCCACAATGGACAAGGTGGGGGGCCGGCGGGGCCGGCACCGTGGTCGCAGGGCCTCCCGGAGCCACGGCCAACTATGCAAGCAGATGTCCTACCGCCCGGCGCCCGGCAAGGTGCACACAGCCGTGCGGCACATGGAGGGCCCTGCCCCCGCAGCCCTGGACCCACCCCGGCGCTGTGCACCCCATGTGCAACACCGTCTCTCAGTGGCCCATCTCATAGACGCTGCCCTGGTGGTGAGCCGCACCAAAGAGTTCGAGGAGCGGCTGGGAGCCCCAGGGGAGGAGCCCATAAGCCCCGCACCCTCTACCTGGGAGCCCCCACCTAAATCCTACGGCTTCATCTCCTCACGGCCACGGAGGATGGTACGACAGGCCAGTGTGGATGTGGACCCTGCTGCAAACGGTAGCCCTGCCCCTTGCCCCACCCCTGGAAGGGGCTCTGCCCCTGACAGTGACCCTGCTCCTGGCTCTGGCCCTGGCCATGACAGTGGCCTCACCCCTTCTCCTATCTCTGAATGTGGCCCTGCCCCTGACAGTAGCCCTACCTCTTCTCTCACTTCTGCAGGTGTCCCGGACAGTGCCCCAACCTGTTGCCATGCCCCTGGCAATATCTCCGTCCCTTGCCCTGACCCTGACAGTGGCCCAGCCCCTTGCCCCACCTCTGATGGCGTCCCCACCCCATAACAACATGACCGTGGCTACAGAAGGTGCTGGGCCTGGGTATTACCAGGCAGGGGGAACTTTCAGTACCAGAGGGCATCAGCGCCAGTCATCCAAGGGGCAGTGCCAAGAGTGGAGCTGGTGTTTGTAGCCCCAACTCCAAGGCCTCGCTCCTTCATGGTCAATTGGGTGCGGCCCTGTGGGGGGACCCTCCTTCCACCCCTCACGAAGCCCCTCACCAAGCACAGCACTGCCCTGAACCCTGCACTGCAGCCCAGCAGGTGTTACCTGAGAGGTGGGGGGCACCACCTTTTCCACTGCCACCCTCCCCTTCATGCAACTCTTTGCTTGAGTACCACTGAAGCACCGCTTGGGCAGGCAAGTCTGAGGTGCTCCCTCCCAAATCCCTGTGACCTGCGGGGAAAGGTTGGAGCTGGGAAGGGGTGATAGCCCTTGCCTTGCCTTGCCTTATGCACAGATGCCGAGCCATTTCTCTCTGTTCCAACCGCACTCAGCCTGAGAATAAAGAGTTTATTCACTTTGCAGTTGGCTCTAGCCTCTCCCTCCCACCTTCCAGCAGGAGGCTCCTCTTCCCCCTGGTGTCCCAGGATGAGACACCAGGCTGGGAGGCCCCTGCTGAAGCCCTGAGAGCCTGGGATCTGCCTTATTGTGGGGGGCTGGGGCTTGTGGGTAGTCACACTGTCCCATCTGCCCCTGCAGATTGAGAGGAGTGGATGCTGAGGGCTGTTCATGCCAAATGGTGGAACGGATGATGGCACCTTGCAGCTGCCCCAGGAGAACAGCATAAAGTGGGGGTTACTCCTGTACAGGGAAAGGAAGGTGCTATTCCTCTGAAGGCATCTTCATACAGTTGTTAACTGCCGATACAAGAGAGTTTAATGGTACCGTAAAGCCTAAGGCATAGTGCAAGTACAGCACTAATCCCTAAGTCTCCTCACTCACCACCTGTGGATCTCAACACAGGAGGGATGCACTGCACATGTGTGTTTATGTAAATAGGCATCATCATTATCCCCATTTCAGCAATAGGGAAACCGAGGCAGGTGCCCTGTAGTGACTTGCCCAAGGTGACTCCGCAGGCTTGTGGCAGAACTAGGAATAGGACCCAGGTGGCCTGAGTTCCAACCCAGTTGTAATTATTTGTTTGGACCAATGGCAATGTGTAAGGGGCTCATGGGGGGCGCATATGCACCCCCTGAGAGTGCCGATGTACCCGAGCACCACTTAGGCGATGGGCAGGGTGGGCAGGTGGGAGTGTCGGTGCCCCCCCCTGCAAGCACCGGCCGATCACTGCAGCCAGTCCCAGAAGCAGGATCGGCTGTGGGAGTTCCCCTGGGCAAGGAGATCAGCCGTGGGGGATTTCCCCCCAAGCTGGCAGGACTGGTCGCAAGGGGGGGGGTAGACTGGGGCCCCCTGACTAAGGTGGCACCAGTTGCCCA
>NW_005842710.1:341214-350693 GCF_000455745.1 Alligator sinensis
GTGCCCCCTGACTAAGGTGGCACCAGTTGCCCATGTTTGGAGCATGTCCCCAGTCACAGCTTATGACCCCCCACACCACTCCCCACCTTCTTGTGCCAGGGGCTGTACAAACAAAAGTGAGACCCCTGCCCCCCGGTGCTAGCAACCTGCAATAAGAGTGGTACAGGCAGGAGTCAGCAAGCCAGTGTGATGGGAACCAGTCTCTGCCCACTCTCACCTAGCCCCTAGCTAAGCTGTGGAGAGGCATTGCAGAGGCAAAGAAGAGCTTGTAGGGGACCATAAGGGGACTGGACTTCTCCTTTGTGAGGGGTCACAGTGGAGGAGGTGCCTTCTTGGTGGTCTAACGTGGGTAACAGAGGTTTGAGCTGGTAGGAGGTGACTCCCTAAGGCTGAAGAGAGGCAGTGGTAGGCAGAGACAGTCCTTGACAGTGACCCCCAACAAGGAAAAGGAAAGGAGAGGCGGGAATGGGCACAAAGCAATGCAACTCCTGGCCTGCCCACATCTGTGCAGATGCAACCAGAAACAGCCATACTGAGGTATAGTGCCCCACCCCCCAGCCCACCTGCCTTACCCATCCATGCCCACTGTGGGCCTCAGAGAGGGTGGGCTCTTCTGCTCAGGGATCTTCAGCGTTGGCCTTGGACTCTGTGCCCTGTCTACAGGAGGAGGTGAAATTGCAAAACAGATGTGCCCAATTCTGCACCCCTTGCCTGCTCTGGAAAGTGCTTGTACTGGCATAATAAGCCATATGGCATATTTGCTTCCAGCTCTGAGGCAGCTGTGGGCCTCAGCAGAACCCTGGATGGAGGCCTGATTCTCCTCCACAGGCCCAGTATCCAGAACTGGACTGTCTCCTATGATGCACTGCAACAGGCATTCCCAGGATGCTTTCCAAGCAAGGAGGCTATGGTGCATCATGGGAGATTCAGTCCAGTCCTGCAGCAGATCCACTGAGAAGGATGAGAGCATGAGGCAGCTGACTTGCAGTGCCCAATTGGGATTTCCCAGACTGACATTTTTGGGGGAGTCAAGCTTTGGTGGGGAACCTCCTGCATTCCCCAGCCTCTCCAGCCAGCTCCAGTGTTTTCTCTTTACTGGTTCATGCAATGATGGGATGAAGCCTCTTGCTTTCCAAGCTGCATCGAACACAGCTATGCCACTTCCAAAGATGGTTGCGCTTGGAAACAATGTGAGAGGCAAAGAAGGATAGGGTGGAGAAGGACAAGGCTGCCAGGAGTGGCGTGCAGTGTGTGGTACATGGCAGCAGGTACTGGAGGCTCTAATTGCAATCAAATCCCATTGTGCAAGTACTGTACATTCGCCTAGGGAGAGATAAGGCCTGCTCCGTGAAGCAAACAGTCAAAAGACGGGAAAGACTGATTCTTACCCCTATTTTGCAGATGCTCCTGAGTCAGCCCATTAACCTGCCCACTGAGCAGAGCTCCTTGCAAGCAACTGCCCCTGCTCCAATCAGGGAAGGAAAGAAAGCACACAGGTGCTAATAATTACCCACAGCCTCTAATTATCTTTTTGGGAGGTAATTAGGTCCTTGGACCTACAGCAGTGGGTGGCTTTCTGCGCTCTCAGCAGTTCAGTCATCTTTTTACTATTCGCTAGTGACTCAAGTGAATGGAAGTTGGGGGATCCAGGGTTACCAGGCCCTGCCTGGTCCCAGAGAGGAGTGACAAGCAGGGGGTTGTGCGGGCCGCCTCCTGATCCCGTCCATGTCGCCATGTGCGAGCCAGGAGCGATATGCAGACCCGTCTTTGCGCACGCGGGCTGTGGCCAGCAGCCCGGGCATGCGGGGTCAGAGGAAACCATGCGGCGGCAAGGCACGCACGGGCTAGAATTAATCACAGACGCGTAGTGGTTGATTCAAAGATTATTTACTTACACCCAAGATGGTCGCGATGTAGGCCGGGCAGTTTCCAGGTTCAGCTCCGCTTAAATCCTCATTGGAGGACTACGACAAACTCGGTTCTTGGGCCCCGGAGTTGTTAAGGCTCCGCGGGTTCGGCAATTTCTTTCCCACAGAGTTGTCAAAGCTCCGTGGGTTTGGTTCGGCTCTCTGGCCCCAGAGTTGTTAAGGCTCCGTGGGTTCGGATCTTGAGTATATAGGATAGGGATACGTCTAGGATTGCGCTCGGCAACGGGGAGAGTCCAGAGGCTGTTTAGACCTCTGTTGCCTTCTTAAGAAATGCGTTGGGTTCGTAAGGATCCGCAGCGCTTAGAGATCTTCACGCTCTCCCTCTCGGACTCCAATTGCTTTCTCTCCAACTTGGGCGGAAACCACCCAAGCTCTTTATACGGCTAGCAAGCCAATTGCTAGCCGCCACGTGTGCATAATTTAACACAAGCCAATAATGGGGCTCGAATTAAAATACAAATGGCGGGAACTCCTTTGCACCGTGCATCTCTGAGATGCAAAAGAAATGCACCATGCAAAGAAGGCTACAAATTGGCGGGAAAGGGAACATAATTTAGCAGTGCCGAAGCACACACAAACAAAAACTCACAACTTTGGGTTGTGACAGGGGTAACAATGATGCCCTGTCATGGGACCCCAGATCCAAAGAGCATGTATGCGGACCCTTCCAAGAGCAAGGGGCTGGGACAAAAGCCTGCTGTGAAGATCCAGACTTGGAGTTGTCACCATGGGCAGATCTGGGATGTTGAACAGGGAGGGTCCAGATGGCATGCTACCTCTTCACATATTACACGAAACACTTTTCTCTATTTCAAAAGAAACGAGAATCTTTAATGATAAGGTAGGGGCCCAGGGCTGTATTACTCAGAGTGAATCAAAAACAATACAACTTTATTGGAATGTGTATTAATTTGCGGTATCATATATTAGAAATAAAAACACAGTAAACCAGGCCAAAATAATCAAAAGATGTTGTTTCATTAGTCCTGTAGTCATTAGAATTAAATCAACATCTCATAAAGATTCATAAAACACAACCTAGCCTTCTTGAGCACCTTGACAGTGTACGCACTGCTTCACTGAAAGTTATTTCTGTCCCTGAGTTAATGTTCACTCCAGTTAAACTTTCCACACCTGAGTTAATGCTTTGAGCTAGAGTTAAAAACAACCTGCAGGGCTGTGAAACTGGAGCCACAGTATCAGGAGCAGCTAACAGAGGGCAGGACTGCAAAAGAAAGGCTAGGGTGATATGGGGAATATCAAGACTTAAAGAGAGGGTGATTAACACCTATGGAAGAAGACTCTAGGGGGGTGCAGATGGTGTGGTAGGTTATAATGAGCCATGAAGTTAAGTGACTCCCTTGCTGCTGCCAGAATAGAGATGCTGCTGACACTGCCAGACAGTTGGTTTTAAACTTTGCATGGACTAGGAATCAGAGGGGTACCACTGCGCCTGCCCTGGATCTGCCCCTGGCTGCCACCATCTCAGTAGATGATAACCTGTCAATTAGGAACCCTTTGTTAAGTATCCTTTGTTAGGAACCATTTGTTAGGCCCCACACCTACATGCAGGGGAAAGGATGGTCCCTCCTCCACTGAGCTGAATGGGATAAGTCACTCAGGAAAGGACAAGGTTAAAGATGGAGAGACTGAGAGTGTGGGGCAGTTAAGTAACATGACTCAAGCACAAGACATCTGTTGTGGGGCTGGAGCCATCTTGCCTCAGCAAGAGGCTAACATTTTTCGCCAGTGGCAGGGAACCCTAATTCATCCTGGCACTGCTTTGTGGGGCAGGAGGTTCACAGTGCCAGTCTGCCGGTAGCAACAAGGTTCTGCCAAAGGTCACCCAAGAAGTGTCCTACAGAGGCCTCCCCCTGACCTGCTTCTTGCCCACTGACATGAACTGCATCTGGTGCTTGTAGTGTCCACCTTGAGTGACAATAGCTGCAAAACTGAGCTGAGCTGCCAACTGGCCTTTCCAAGTATTTAAGTTAGAGAAAGACAGCAAGGCTGCTATTCAGTTTAGGGTTTTATGCTGCTGCTGTTCACCATTGTGTCTGGGTATAGGGGCAGGCCACCAGACCAGAGATCCAGAGATGGGCACTCTAAGCCTGACTCTGCAACAACCTGCTGTGTGGCCATGGCCAAGTCACCTTCCTTCTCTGTTCTTCAGTTTTCCCCTCCACCATTTGGTTAACTTGTCAGCTCTCTGGACCAGGGACTGTCTTATATGTCCATGAAGCACCCAGCACTTACAGGGCCCCAATCTGCCTTCTAGGCTTCTGTTTGCTACCGCAGTACCAGTAGTAACAATTAGGTGTGTGCTAATTAGAGCCCCTATTTCCATCCATGAAGCCCAGCACTACCTTTGCTAGGACTCATTTGCAGTGAAAGCAGGCTGGGCCCTCCTGGTGTTTTGTTGGTGGCTAAGCTGCTTGCTTAGTGTGTTCAATATTTGCACAGCTCCTGTCACCATGGGCCCGTGCTGCCTGCCCAGTGCGCCTACATTTATATGGAAATAAACAATTAGGAACACGAATGTGATTGCCAAGCGTGCACTGACAAAGCAGGGCTTTGTAGGAGGCACTGTCAAAGTGGTGAGCACTTTGGCTTTAATAACCCAATGTTCCTTTCATCCCGTTATTTCATTTGGGGCTTTTTTTCAACAGGACTTGCATTGACAAAAAAGAGCAAGAGAGAGAGAAAGGAAAATATCATGTTTTTAAAACAAGAAATCTATTTGGAAATGCCACAAGCAAAGCAGTTTGTTTCAAAAGCTGGCTGAGCAGGTTGCTAAGTGTTGCCAATGCACTTCCCCTTCACCTAACACCACTTGAAAGCCAGGAAGCTAATCATGAAGGAAGCCCTCAACTCCATGCTGCCCACGCAATACCCTCACTCGCCTCCGGAAGCTCAGAGGAATGTGTTTGCCATCTCGGCTGACCCCAGCTAGATGGTATTTCCATTAGGAACCTCAAGCAATAAACCACAGACCTCAAAAGACCCCCTGAAAATGAAATATAACAATCCTAGGCTGATACACATTGACCACTTTCAAATGTGGGCCCATTTATGTACAATCTTTTGCCACACACTGATAAAATCCTACCCTTTTCTTATAAAATTGCATGAACCACATAATTCTCAGGAAACTGCTATTGCAAAGGACTGTCAGAATCCTGCTGTCTGATAAGCAAATTAATGGATCTCATTTCCCCATTGAATGCTAAAGATAAAAACAATTTAGATATGGAAAGCAAGGCCAGATCAACATGGACTCTGGCGGTTTTTGCTTTCCTTTTTAGAGAGGAATGTGGTCTTCTTTCTTGGATTTCTTGAGTGTATTTTAACAAACTACTTCTTGTCCTTGTAGTGGCAGGACATTTATAGCAACCTTGTGCCCCTGTTTTAGCTGTTGCAAGTTAGGGTGTTCTTGATGTTTGCAGGCATTGGGCCTGGTAGTTGCATGAGAAGGTTGTTCATACTTTTTCTTTTTCTTTTTTTTTGGAATAGACTGGACAGACACTTGATGTAAATAGGAACTGGGGCAGATCCGGGAAGGCAGTGGGGAGGGAGGGTGCAGTGGTGCAGTTTCATCCCCTCCTTCCCCTCCACCACTTTTATTTCTGGTTTACCCAAAATTTTAAAACCAACTGCCTGGCATAATTTCTACTTAGGCAGCAGCAAGGGAGTCATTTAACTTCCTGGCTCATTTTAAGCTACCTGATAACTTCTAAACTCCTGGTTCCACAGGTATTAAGGGCCGTCTCTCCTTTTTAATGGTCTTGTTGTTCCACTAATCAAGCTAGCTTTTCTTCTGCAATTCTGCCCTCTTTTAGCTGCTCCTGGTATTTCACAACCCTGAAGATTGTTTTTAACTCTGGCTAAAAAATTTAACTCAGGTGTGAAATATTTAACTCAGGTGAACATCAGCTCAGGGGTGGAAATAACTTGCATTGTCAAGATGTTCAAGAAGGCTAGACTGTTCTATGAATCTGACACGAACGTGCATTTAGTTCTAGTGAAAACAGAACTAAAGAGACAACACCTTGTCTAGCTTGTTGTGCCTTTTTATACCTAATGTATGCTATAGCAAATTACTTCACATTCCAATAAAGCTATATTTATTTTTGCTTCAATCTTGAACCGAATAATATAGAGTTAGGCCCCTAGCATATTACTAAAGCTTCTAGTCTTTTTGTTTTTTTACTTGGGGAAATGTGTATGTTGTGTTATGTATGATGAATGATGCACCACACTATCTGCACCCCCCTTTTCAAAACCCTAGATCCACCCATGAATAGGGATGATCATTTGTTGTTCAGGCATTTGGACTATGTGATCTCTGAAGTCCCTTCTAGCCCTATTATTCCATATTTGGGCAGCACATGGAACCAGAGCATCTGACAGAATATAAATAATAAGTAATAATGTATAACAAACGTTAGTGTTTTGTGGGTCAGAGTTAAGGTGGTTGGGACAAAACATGCATTTCTTTGTCCATAGGAAAAAAGGCTGTTCAGCTCCAGTACCACGTGTCAGATTTAAAAGGTCCTTAATTATTTCCTAGCTATAAAATGTTTGTCCTTTGTAAATGAAGGGGTTGTTTGTGTTGTTGTCACTTAGCAACCTTCGCTGTTTCGGAGATGAAGTATTTGGTGTATGGAAGTGACACGGGAGGGAACCACAGGCCTAGCGTGCGTGGCTGTGATACACCCTAGCGGCCTGAAAGCTTGCTGCAATGGGACAGCTGACAGTAGTAGCATTCCTCTTTACCTCATGGGGCAGAAATGGGGACATTTATTGCTAAACTCCCCATGTTCCCTCCCCGCTCAATTCTATGGATGGAATTTTTCACCCAAACTGTCTTTCTGGGGAAAACTGGGTCTAGGGCCAAACGTTTGCCCCATCCTGAAAAGCACTGATTTTCTGTGGGAAACAGTGATTTCTTGTAAAAAAAAAATCTCAACAGCCAAACACCAAAATAAGTTGATTGAGAAAAGCCACAACAGTACCCCCGCGAGTTGCAGTGCATGTGCCTCAAATCCCCATTCTTGAAGACTGGCTGGGTTCCCCAGCCAGACTACATCTCCCATGCACCACAGTCACAAGCCTGTCTGCATGTACTATCTTGCCTCCGTGAGAAGTGGATGGGGCCAGGGCACCATGAGAGATGGAGTCGGGCAAGGGACCCTAGGGGAAACTTGGCAGGAGGCACCTGGACCACAGCCATCATGGGGCCCCGCAGGAGCTTTCTCCAATGTTTCAAATGTAGCCTTACTTACGTCATTGCAGCATGCTGCGATAAGCATGTTGTTATGCTCACTTTGTGTATTCCTTTTCTGCATACCCTCAGCAGCATGCACGTTCAGAGGGTTGAGGGTGACTTGGGCTTGGTTTTACTGTTTGAGAATAAAGTGCGCAAATATCAAAGGCAGGTGGATCAGATCTCTGTGTGCACTGGGCCACTCTTCCAAAATGATGAACTTTGTAGGAGGACAACTGATGTAAACGAAAAGTCACTGAAGCACTCACTGAGAGCTCTACAGAGGTCTGCAGTGGGATGTTCACTGGGACCAGCATAGAGTTTGCCAGTAGCATTACAAAGCAGGGGGTGGTGATTGGGATCTGACCGTGGGGTGGGCATAAAAATAGCACCAGGGTAGCTGCTGGCCTGACACTGCCCCCTTTGCCACTGTGTCCAGGGCAGACTGGCATACACCTCTGAAGCTTGGTGTATATGAGAAACTCCTGACATGAGTTACTCTTTGGCATTGAAGGACATCAGATCCTCAAAGGGAAAGTGTGTGGGCCAAGAAGGTGTAAAACTCCTACACTGAACTTAGCCCTTGTTACCACTGGCCTGTGCCTGGCAGAAGGATTATACACATCCTGACTTTTTCCACATAAAATGTGAACTGCTTCCCAGGGGGAAATAAACCCTCTGTTTTCTGACTAATTCTACACGTGGTAAACTTTTATACACCAAAACACACACTAGGGTGGCTGCCAGGGTCCCAATAACACAAACTTGACTCTCTGATCTCGAGGGGACTTACTCTTGGCAGTACAGGGCCCACGATGCATAGCTGAGCAGTTTTGATTTAATTCAGTAGGCAGTGGCGGTGCCATAGGCCTGCTTGCCAGCTCTGTGATATTAGTCTGCCAGTTCTTTGGAAAGTGGGTACACAGACCCAAGTGGCAACACATTCCTCCTCCAATGCCAGCTTGTCTCCCCCATCCACATGCATCCCCAGTCCTCTGCCCCCACCCCGCCCTGCCTCCCCTCCACACTGCATCTCCGCACATAGCGCACTCTCTGGGTGCAAAACTCCTCAGATGCAGAGCTCTGAGGTCTGATCTCCTCTGTATCCTGTATAGCCACCCAACACTTCGTGGGCTGAGGGGACAGTGATTGTATATGGAGGGGAGTGGGAATCATTCAAGCCTTGCTCACAACCCAGGAGTCCCAGGTTATTGGTGGTCTAGTGCTCAACAGTAAAATAATTCACAATGTGGTCATTCTTACTTAGGGACCGGAGTGAACACACGTGGGTGGTGAGGGGGTGAGTGCCTAGGTGGGGTGAGGAGGAGTAGCCCTCCACGGGCTTGGTCCTGAGCAGCAGCAACCCTGAGCCAAGGGGCAGGAAGTGAATGAGGACACGGGTATGTGAGCACTCCCCATACAATGCCCTCTGCCTACCCCGACCCCGGGCAGCGTGGCCAGGTCTTAAATATGAAATTCCCCTATTGAAATCTCACAATTAGCGTATTTGCTGAAAGACTACCACACACTGAAAAATATGCAAATAAGTAATCCAATACGCATGCAAACAATTCTTCTTATTATTTACTTTTTATGGCTCACTGTAACTCTCCAATGAGCGAGTGAAAACTGAGTTATCAAAGTTGAAGGCTATTTCCTTATTCCGAGGCGAGCAGTCATAAGGAAGGGCTAGCAGCAAACCCAGAAGTCGGTTAAGACTCTGAGAGTGACTCGGGTTTTGTATTTGCTGCATCAATTAGCTGCCTCCAAAGTTACTATATACTCTGAGCACTTTTACCATTACTGATTGTACACTCACTGTACAAGGTCAGCGGGCAACACTGACCTCTGCCTCCAGCACCATTAAAAAAAAAAAACCACTACAATACCCAGCAGCCCTTGCGCGGCCCCTGGTGCCAGCGCACACCGCCCGCCCGCCGCGGGGCAGCTAGGGAAATGGAGTTCCGTGCGAACACGGCCTGGCTCGCGCGCCATCTTGCGTCTCTCCAGGGAGCGAGGGGAGGACTACAGCCCCCGTCGTGCTCTGCGCCGTGCGCATACGCCGTGCGCCTCTTCCTTGTTGCTATGGGAGCCGGGAGCGGGAGCAGGAGCAGGCCTGGCTCTGCCGCCTCTGGGCTGCAGTGCGGGCTGGGCCCGGCTCGGTTGCCCTGGCAACAGGGGGCGCGCGTTGCCATGGGTACGGGGCGGTTGCCAGGGGGGCGCTAGGCGTGCCCTGCGGCGGGATGTCGCGGCCGCAGATCATCCACAGCGGCCACTTCATGGTG
>NW_005842710.1:350703-382359 GCF_000455745.1 Alligator sinensis
GCAGTCGCGCCCGGGCCCAAGGAGCCGCGGGGCCGCGCCCGGGTCACCGCCTACGACTTCCTGACAGTGACCGAGGGCACGTGCCAGACCTACCGCTACGGGCCGTGCAGCACTGGCGCCCTCAGCATTGACGCCTCCCTCACGCGGCTCTTCGAGTGCATGACGCTGGCCTACAGGTGACGGCGCGGGCGCGAGCAGCATGGTCCAGCCGGCCGGCTAGGAGCAGGCCTGGCCGGGGCCACCAAAGAAACTACCTGCTGCCCCTGGGCAGACAGGCGGCTGCAGCCTCTGTGGGACAAATACAAAAGCAAGTAGGGAAGGGAGTGAGGTGGCGGGTGAGTAACAAGGCAGCCGGGGGGAGATGCCGCGCAGAGCATGCAGCCGGCGCCCGCGCCCCAGAAGGACCCTGGGGAGCCTGCAGGCACCGACCGCTGAAGCTGCCCGAGGATGTGAGTGAAGGAGCAAGAGGAAGGCAGCTTCACGCTCCTCCAGGCCTCCTTGGCCAGAGCCTCTGTCCTGGTCTCATGCTTGGCCAGAGCCAGGCCTGTTTGTCACCTTGAGGGACGTGGGTCTGGGCCCACCAGGTCATCTGGTAGCCTCTCTCAGGTGTGGAGGCTACAGAAAATGAGACAAGAGATTGTTGGGGACAGAAAATAATGAACACAGGGACAGGGGTGCTGGTCAAAGGTTCGTAGCTAGAGAGCCAAGGGGAGTCACTGTGCAGGGCATGCTGGACAGCACCCGCTGGCCCTCAAACAAATCTAAGGGACCAGCAGATGCTGCCCAGTCATACTCTGCCTAGAGACGGGAACAAACGGGAAAGAAAAATGGCCTCGTAGTCCCCGGGGACCCTCCCAGCCAGAGCCTTCTTCCTGGTCAGGTATATATAGCCAGGCCCAGGAGGAGGTTGACCAGGAGGTCCCAGGGCTTGGAGGGGCTACAGACATATGCATAAATAAAAGGGTGCTGCTCAGGACATATGCATAAATAAAAGCAGGACATCCAGAGCCTTGGCAGGAGGGTCCAGAGGAGGCTGAGGAGGGGCTGCAGCCTGGCACATTTGAGGTAGGTGTGTGCCAGGGTCTCCCCCTGTTTTGTTGGTAGACAGGGCAGGTTGCTGCAGTAAAGCACTCCAGATACACACCCTGCTGATGGCCCCAAAGGAGAAGCTGCCAGCTGAGGTCCCTGGTGGCTCATGGGATCTGGGAAGGAGTGGGAGATGTTGTCCTTAACTGGTGACCTTTGCTCCTGCCTCTGCTGTCTTGTTCCTGTTGTCCCAGGAAGTCTGTGGCTGCATGTGCAGTGACAGCAGAGGCATATAGTTCCCTAGTGGGCTTAAGTCCCTACTTAAGGGAAGCTGAAAGCTCTCTTGGTGGGGCTAAGCCCGTTGAACTATGGCATAACATGCAGGCCTGGCAGGCCTCAGCTCCCATCCATTTTCAGGATCCCGTGAGCCACTGGGGACCTCAGAGGGCTCCTCCGCCCCTTTATCCTTCAGCACTCCCTCATCGTCCAGCAGTCTCCTCAACCTTGTTATTTACCCACTGTAGTTTCCCTCCCCAAGATAGCTTTAGTCTTGTACCCTGTCCCCCTTTCCTAAAGTGTGGAGAATCACCTTAACCCTCAGGTGGAAGGGAATATTTCACTCCTCCACATCTGAGTAGCAAATTCCTTCCTGAGAGGTTCCTGACTCCCACCATAGCACTGCTACCAGGGATCTTAGCTGGCAGCTCCTCCTCCATGGAACTGTCGCCGTGGGCATGTATCTGGTATGTTTTACAGACACCCCTGGTACTTGCCCCTTTTTCCAACAGGGAGATCCTGGCACATGCCTACCTCGAGTGCAATGGGTTGCAGCTCTTCTTTCAACTCCTCCAGAACCTCCTGCTGAGGTTTTGGCTGCACTTCTCCCTCCACCATTTTTGTTATTCACTCCCTGTCCTTGGCCCCACCATGCCCTGGGACCTCCTGGTCAACCTCTGGCCAAGCTGGCCAACTACCAGACCAGGAAGGAAGTTCTGGCTGGGGAGAATGGGGCAAGTGGGGGACTGTCTTCCTGTCACTCTTCCACTTTTGTCTTCGGGTGGAATTTCACTGGTCATGGTTCACAGGCTCCCTCCACTCATTCAGGGGGCAGTGGGCGCTGGCCAGTGTGCTCTGCATGGTGTCCCCTTCCAGATCTCTTTATTTTGAACCTGTGACCTCACTTCATTCCCTTTTTTTCTTTTTTATTTGTTCCAAGAAATTAGTTGTTACTTTCTCAGTGGGCTCCCTTTTAAAGGAAGACTTCCAGTTTTTCTTTGTGCGTCTAGACCCCCAATTCCTTGAAAGTAGCAAATAGGCCTGTATGCAACAAATAGGCCTGGTGGCCTTAGGCCCACCTAGCCAATGTGTAACAAACAAATGGGCCTGCTGGAAAGCTGGGGTGGGCTGAGCGTATGAGGTCTGGCACTGGATCCTCAGGACATAGATCGTGTTGGGTGGGGGGTAGAACAGAGGGTGTGAATCCTGCCCATGGGGCATGCAGTGTGTGGTGGGAGGAGGAGACCAAGAGCAAGAACTCAGTGGTCCTAGCGCTGTGGGGTCTGGCTTGCAGGTGGCCCCTTTCAAAATGCCCTCCAGAGAAAACGTGAGGCACAGATAGAGGAAGCGGATTGTAAGTGTTACACTTCCTCACTGCTCTGACCTTTGCTCTCCTTATGTAAGTGCTGTAATTTTGTGCTCTGGGCCTATGTGGTTTATATATCCCAGATACATTCGTTCTCCGTTTCTGGAGACTAGTATAATTGGTAGCAGATGGCACAGTACTGAAGAATGGCAGCCTTCGCTCTGTGATTAGCAGTCATTGGTGAAGTGTGTCCTCTTTGGAGGCCTTGGTAGGAAATTGCACAACTGCAGTACAACTCAAGTCAGCATTCACAGGTGCAGCTGAGAGAAGGGTGGACTCAGTTGCGTCTGGGCTCCTGGCTCCGGGCATCATCACCTTACAGTTAATTTCCATTCTCCCAAAGGCTTTTCTTTCTTTAAAATCAAATTTACTAGATTTCTGAAGCCTGGTTTTGTATATCTTCTATGGATTTTTAACTGCTGTGTCCGTTATAACGTGGTTCTTATCCATCAATTACTACTATGGATTCTTGTTCTTAACAGCAATTTTGTCTGGACATTTCCTTTGTTTTATAAATCTGTTTCATGGCCTCTGGACAAATCTTCTTCTGCCTCCTAATGCACTCCCAGTCACACATGACTCCAAGGTCAAAGAAGGTCAAATGTTCTCTGTTTGTGCCTAGGTGACCCATCAGGTTAGCACAGTTAAGGCATTCCAGTTTCTATAGCCAATGATATGCAAGAGCATTCCTTGTGGTAGGGTCCTGTCTGACCACCTTTGATTCTTCAGGCTGAAGGACCATGTCCCCATCTACTGCTGGGTTGAAAGTGGGTAACCCCTAGTGTGAGTCCTGACCAGGCTCTTGATCTGTGATGATACATTAACCTCTCTGCCACCCCTCACTGGATATCACCCTGCATGAATGTGCAGGACTCTGCATTCCAGGAATCAGAGTGTGGAGCTGGCCTAAGGAAGGCATCCCTTTCCTGGGTAGCAACTGGAGCAGGTCTGGGGAAAGTGTGTGTGTGGGGGGGGGGGATTCTTAGGGCCTCAGATTACAGCTGATAGGTAGGGGCCACTGCAAGAGGGTATCTTTATATATCCAGGACTCCCCCATAAATGTCAGCCAGCAGCTTGCTAGGACCACTTGTCCCAGGTCCACTACTTGAAGACCTGCAGAAGAACAGCGGAGCAGTCAGGATACACAACACTATAGCATGCAATTTTTCTAAGGTTTATTGGAGTCTAAGCACCCTATCTGTGTGCATCAGTCTCTCCCTCAAGACTCAGCAGGGTACACCATACCTATTTGTAGGTGTATGACTTTGCATGGTTGACCATGGAGTTCAAAAACTTGGTATTTCTTACCTCTTCTCTACATGGACTGTGTCATGACTAAGAGCGCTATCTATCATCTCCTGCTTCCTGAACAGCGTATAGCTCAAAGCAAAGGCAGTGAAAGTTCATTAGGAACAGTTGGATTATTCTAATCAACTCTTTGTTTCTAAAGGCATGGCTTTCCTAACTGCTGCTTTAATCAACTTGAATTTTGGTGAGAGCAGCCACCAAAAAAAAAACCCACCCAATAGACTTAAAGCTAAAACTCCATCTCTTCTGGATCTCACACCAGGGAAGTGAACATGAAACAAATATCAGCTGGCAGAATAAAATGCATTTCAGCCTGAAGTAAAGAGCTGCTAGTTGATGGAAGGGGAAAAAACCCCCAGAATGTTATGGTTAATAATACCCATCATGAGTTATAGTATGGCTAAGATTTTGCTATGGCCATCATGGAAGTCACCTAGCCTATGAATGTAAAGAACCTCTGTGACTTTTCATGAGGCATTCTGCCATTTGGTCAACAAGTAGACTGCCTAAGGTCATGGGAGATGTAGGTGTTCTAGAGATAGTGACCAACAGGAAAGAAGAGAGGCACAATCTCTCCATACTGCAGATCCCACGAGCCAATACTTCCAGTAGGATGATACAGTCAGAAGTTCACTGTGCAGGTGTTTCTTTAAATATTGCTCCCTCTCCCTATGCCTGTCTGTGACTTCTGCTAAACATTATTGTGACAGCATCATAGCCTTAATTACACAGTTGTCATAGTTCTAGGGGCTAGCTTAATTTCTGTTCCCATTTGGTCTCTCTGTGTGTACCTGGTTGAGAGATTCTGCCCCTCTCAGTTTTCCTGTTTTTCAGACCACTGTCAGGCAGCATGAAGGGTGCATTTCAGAGCCTCTTGATCTGGACCATCATTTATACCAATGGATGTTCTGCTCCCAGTGTGTTGGCAGTCATGGCCGTGGGGGGCTTTGGATTAGCTGGCTGTGCTCTCAGACAGATGTCTGTGCTACCACTGTGATGTCAGGCAGATACTGAGACAGGAGAAGGAAATTGGCTAGATCCCACTGCAGGATATTTTCCTGGAGAGGGTTCTCCCAAGTGACACCACTTCCAGACTTGGCTAACCAGCGCAGCAGTGCCTGAGACAGGCTGCTTAACTGGGATGACCAAGAGGAGCCACAGAACTTCAGGGTATGGACTGGAGGGCTGCTTTCCATGAGATCTGCATGGAGCTCACCCAGGAGCTTCAACAGCCGAACATCAACTCCAGCATAGGGTTTAGTCATTGTCAGCCCTGTTAGTAGCTGACTGTTTTGGTGTTGAAAAATCAGCAATCAGGGCTATTGTCACAGAGCCATGTGCCACCCTTAAAAGGATGTGTCTTCTCAGTTATAAAAATTGGCAGTGCATAGGAGGTAGTCGATGATCTTGGCTGGTTAGGGTACCCAGATTGTTTAGGAGCCACTGGTGGGACCCTGTGGCTCCACCTGGTCTCAGCATTCAGCAGGAGAAAGTGGATTTCCAAAACCTCAGCCCTGTTTTGGCAGTGAAACAAGAAAATTTGGTCTACTGAAACCACAGCAAGTATTAACACTATGATGTTCCCTCTGGTTGTTTGCAGAAACCCAAATTTTACCCTCTGCTTCTTGTTCTGCATGATATCTGTGACAACAAAAGCGAGCGAGGCTGCCCAGTGGGTAGAGGTGGAGAGAGTTTGGGGACATTATTAGCAGCAGAGAGGGGACCTCTTCAGAGTGCCCCAGCTCCTTGTGCTGGGCCGGCAAGCTTTGTGCAGCTACTTTGCAAGCGGAACATAGTCCAGAGGAACAAACATCATAGGACTCTTGAAATGAGTGTCGTGACTATGCTGTCTGTAATGATCTTATTCAGGAGAGCTGGACTTCAGTGAAATGTTTCAAGTGCCATTGTCAGTAATACAAAAAGCTTTGTGGAAACGGCACAGGACAAACCAGTGCAAAAGATAAAACCAGTGGAACCAAGGCAGATCGCACGTGTATTTATGCAGGTTGGCTCACACACATGTGGGGGAGGCGGATCATGTGATCTTGTTTCAGGGGGTGGAATTGTGTAAGAAGAGTGTTCTTGCTGGTGGGACTTCCACCATACTGTGTTCTCTCCAGGCTGCAGGTCATGGCTAAGCTGGGGAGTTGGACCTTAGTGTATCAGGGCAGTCTCCTCCTGCCTGCATCCCACATCCTTTCTTTGGCCAAGTACTCTATGTATTCTCCCAGTGGCCTCTCACTCTTGCCCCACAGCACAGATCCCCCCCCCTCTTCTGTCTCTCTCTGTTCTCTATTGAAATCTAGTCACAAGGTCAGCACAAGATTTTCCAGGTGTCCAGTGACCAATTATCCCTCTCTTCTTGAGGTCACCACTGGGTCTAGTGCTTGGAGCACAGATAATCAATACAAGGTCAAGGCCCCAAGCAGCTTTGGAATCAAAGTACAGGACCTGTGGTGATCTCTCTCTTTTATTGCTCCAGTAAAATCACCTGCCCTTCAGCGCATGGCTTTTTATTTTTACCCTGCTGAAACAAATGCTTTAAGAGCAGTTGCTAGGAAGTTGAGGAGAGATTGAGTGAGGAAAGGCTGTCTGAGATGCATGTTAAATCAGGGGAGTTGGAGACGAAGGCTGACGTGGTTAAAACATGATGAGAACGCAGGAGGCCAGGAGCCTGCATGAAAGGCCGAGGGTGTGTACAGAGGGTAAGGAGCAGGCCTTAGAGAAGATGGGAGGAGGAGGTGCAGAAGGACATAAGTGCAAGGTACGGTTTCTGGAAAGAAATTATAGGAGAAGGGGGATGGGAAAGATGGATGGCGTCAGTGTGCTGCCAGACCTGGTAAGAGACTGGAATCAGCAACTGCTGCTGCTGCCATCCAGAACCACTGGGGACGAGCACAGTAGAGCCAGGGAGGCAAGGGAGCACCAGCACACGTAGGTGTGGGGCCGGCTTGGTTGGTATATAGTTCTGGGATTCAAGTTTTCTAGGAAATGAGCCCTTTTGAGCTTTTATTTTCTGGCCCTGGCACTACAAGGGGCAGTGGATAGAAGCCAAGCAGGCAGAGAGCTAAGTGCATTGCCTGTGAACTGATGTGCCTGTTCTCTTGTGTAGCATTGCCTCCCCATCCCCACCCTGCAGCATGGCAGCATCCAACCAGTACCTGGAACAGGCTTTGTTAAGTCCTTCTATACAGTCAGTATTTGGATAGTTGATTTTAAAACAGCATGTTACACTGATGGAGGCCCCCTCTGCTGTATTGCGAGCTTGACTCTCAATCTGAACTTTGAGGGCATTTTCACCTTGTTTTGGGTGAGAGGAAAACATTTTGACGGTCTGGAAGAATCTTTTGGGGCCCCATGATTGACTGGTGCTTTCTGCTGGCATCTTGTTTGATATGTACCCAGCTTCTGTGATGGCCTCCCTGGCAAAAATCCACTCTGTGTACTCATAGTAAGACCAAGTTTATCGTGGGGTGATAGGACAAGGGTTTTGGCTCAGCCACCATAAGTGATAGGAGTCCGGTGCTTGTGGTCCCCAAGTTGGGGTATAGTGGTGGTTCACATGTAAAAATTATCTAGTAATCTCACAATTTAGGGCTTTTGCTGGTTGCCAGTTGGGGCTAAAAAAGGATTTTTTCCCCCCTCCTCATGAATGTTATTAGCTTCTGGGTGGGGAAGGAGGGTAGAGGTTGCTTTCCTCTGAAGTATTAGGACATTGGCCATAGTTCTGGCTGATGGGTGTTTGACTGGGGTGTGGGGTGTTGAAACTGCTGATGGTACTTCAGAAAACTGAGAGGTTTTGAGGTCAGGAAGGAATGTTTTGCCTGCCCAAACTGACACTGACAATGGGGTTGTTGTGAGTGTGCGGGCCGGGAGCAACCCGAGCCCTTTTCCGTGCTGCACGCGGGCTGTGGCCAACAGCCCGGGCACGCCGGGTTGGAGAGGGAAGGCCGTCGAGCTGGAATTAGGCACAAACCCTTAGCGGTAGTTTTAAAGATTGTTTACTTACACCGAGATGGCAGTGGTGCAGGCTGGAAAACTTGCTTGAGTTGCGGTTACAGACAGACAACACAGACGGTCTCGTGGAGGTTGCTAGGCTCCACGGAACAGAGCTCCGGATGCTCTGGGTGAACGAGCCACCAAAATTAGAATCGTAGGTATGTCTTATAAAAGTTGCGCTCGAAGACGGGAAGAGGTGGGCGATGGATCAGGTCACCAAACTCCTCTGAATCTCACACAGGGTCTCTATTACCCTGCCGTGTATCCAGAGTCCCCACGAGATGGATGTGGAGTCCTCTTCGGCTTGGGCGGAAACTGCTCAAGCCTCTTATACGGCTAACAGGCCAATGGTTAGCCACCACGTGGGAATAATTTAAAACTAGCTAATAGCGGGGAACGAATTTGCATACCGGTGGCGGGAACTCTTTTGCACCGTGCATTCCTCTTGCAACATGAGCAATGCACAATGCAAAAGAAGCTGCAGAAAGGCGGGAAACTCGTCCCTGCACCGGGGTTTTCCTCTGCAACAGGAAACTCTCCCGTGCAATGAAGCTGCAACTTGGCGGGGATAATTCTGGTGCCAAAGCACACACAAAATCATGCCTTTGGGTCATGACAGTGAGAAGGAGGGGTTGTCTGTCTTCTAGCAGGGGGCATGGTCCTTTTCCAAGGATATTCTGAGCATCTATTAACCAACTACTTCTCCTTTGTCACAGTGACAGAACATTGGCACGTTACAGGGTGACGTTGGTGTTTTGGGTGCTGTGCCTTGTACTTACATGGGAGGGTTTGCAGTGGTGATTTTAGAGATTCCTGGGGTAAGTGGTGCACTTGCAGGGGAATGGAGTCAACGGTTAGGAGTTCCCTTCTTGTCCTGTGTTCCCAAGTAACAGGAGATCCTGCTTTGGTATTCTCCTGGAGCAGCTTGGTTTTGGTGCAGCCCTGAGCTGTCCCTTGCATTCAAAGCCATACCCACTCATGGATCTTTGCATTCCACTCATTGCTTCGGAAAGAGGGGACTGGATGTGTTTCTCTCTCCAGAGGGCAAGGAAGTTCAGGGCTCGTTGAGAGAATGATGTGGAAGGACGTCATGGCTGCAATAGTGGACTCAGGAGATGAGGACTTACCCTGAGCTGGGAACACAAAGGGGTGTGTGTAGGCATGTACCAGCATTTTACGTATAGTCTGGTTGACACCCAGGCAAGATGACCTTGGAGTTGTGGAGAGTACGTAAGAAACCAGGAAGGCGAATCCAGAGGTGAAGCTGTGTATTGTGGGATAGCAGTAGGAGGTTGCCTGCAGGGAGGATACCACCATGCTGGGCAGAGTTTTGTCACTTCCAGAGTGGGGTGAGATGCCAGATAAGTCAGAAGAGAAGCAAGAACTTTGGTTTATGGAAACAAGACAGTCAGTGTTAAAAATGTTCATGATTGTGAGCTCTCAAGTGCTTCTGTAGCATCCCTGCAGTGGGAACTGAACCCAGACCCCTGAAACTTGAAGTATAAATTCTGCTTCCCATGTAAACCAACTCTACGCATTTCTTCAGCCCCTGAATCCACTAGGGAGGGGAACGTATAAGATCTGCCTTCTTTCTTCCACCTGAGACTCATTCTAGTGTGTGTAGACTTTGACCCCATTTTGTGGGAGGGGATCAGTCCAAGGACTTAAGAGCTACAAGTTTTCACATGTTCCTTAACAGATCTTAAGTAGGAGCTGAGAGGGAACCATCCTGAGCCATCTCTTCCTTTCTGTTTGGCTGATCACAGATGTTACTTGAAAATAAATGCCTTGCCCAAAGTATTCAGACCGAAAATACCACCCCTGATGGCTCATGTATGAATATGAAGGAGCCCTTGCTTTTTCACCAGATCTGTCAAGTTTACAACAGTCCCCATCACTTCAAAGCCAGATGTTCATCCAAAAAGCCTTAGTTCTGCCCCAAATCAACCAGGATTTATCCATCTTGAAACACCAGCATTTGGGTTTCTTTTAGGTGTCTGTCCATTCCAGTTAATTTGCTGAGCTTCTCAGCACAACAGAGAACCTTTGAGTTGGTTTTGGATTGCCAAATTTCAAATCCCAACATGAATTATGTGGGAGATCTCTCAGATTTGGGCCTCAGACCTTCCTACTGCCTCTTCCCCTAACTATCCAGAATGTGCTATTTTGGAGCTAAATTAACATCCAAAGGCAGATAGTTTTTCACCTTGACTGAAGGAATTCAGGTATCTGAAAAAAAGAGCGGGGATGTTGCCTTACTGCTGAGAGGAAACTGCATGACCCTATGGTGACATTTGGGCTACAAAGAGGTGTCACATTTTTCCTGGGAAAAATCATTTTATCTGGGAACAAAGTGAAATTGTTCAGACGTCCACATCTGTTGTCTCAGGATAAATTCAAAAAAGATTTACAAAATAAGAAGTGCCAACAGTTTACCTGGGGACATCACAAAGTGCATCTGAACACTTATCCCTGGATTCAATCAATGAATCAATGGCAGAAAAGCAGCAATGCATTCAACCACCCACTAAACCCAAAAGGCAATGTGTATACATGCCAATCCTAGGGAGGACACAGGCACAACTTGTCCAGTGGCAAATGCAGCGTCCAGTTCTACTCCCAGAAACCTAACCCAGAGGCAGATGATGCAGGGACAGCAGCTGAAGTTTCATTGATGCAGCTGGGACATGTCAGCTTCTCCTTTACTGTTAACAAGTTTGTTGAGTGGCCAGAAAAACTACCAGTTTTCAGTGGCAAATTGAAATGTGACATGTCCCTCAGCAGCAGCAAAACTCTGGCTGCTGCTCTTGCATCATGTGCCACTGCTGCTTCTCTGCCTTTTCTGTTACTGGAGCCAGAGCCGGAGAAGGGAAGATGCAGGGAGCATGCTGTGGGGAGAGGGGAACAGGATGGGGAAGTGCCTCCTAGATCCATTCCTGTGCCTCCCACCCTAGACAGCACCTGGGGCCTGTGCCTTGCTCACCCACCCATTGTTACACTACTGGTGCCAGCACGGCACTGGGAGGTGGGGCCAGTTGACATTGGTTATGTTTCAGTCTCTGACACTTGCCTACGTGATGACTGGCAGACAAAGTTCTTTGGGTGAATCTGATATCTTTTATTAGACCAACTTAAATAGTTGGAAAACAATTATTAAGCAAGCTTTCGGGTTCAAAAACCCTTTGTCAGGCTAAGGAAGTTTTTGCAGTTGGTGTGTGCACTTCCTGGATGGAATGAAAAGTAAAGAAGCCAGAGGCTGGGCTGGTATGCATACAAGACAGGTAGTCAGTGAAAATGTAGATTGAGGAGTCAATGGGTGAGAGACAGGTTGGGGGGGTGTGGGGGAGAGAGAGAAGAGGGATGAGTAGTGGAGAGATACCTGGGGAGTCAGATGTCAGACAGGTTATAATGTGTCATAAATCCAATGTCTATATTTAGTCCATGATTTTTAGTGTCCAGGAGGCTGATGAGGTGGAGTTCATAGGCTCGTCTCTGGGAAGTGTTTTATAAGTTTCCTTTGAGGATCAGGACTGAGAGATTGGAGAGAGAGTGGTTTTCTTGTGAGAAGTGTGCCCCCACAGGTAATTGGGTATTCCTGTCTTTGATAGATTTCCAGTGTGCGTTCATTCTGGTGTGCAGTTGTTGTTTGGTATTGTTTGGTCTCCTACGTATTTTCCATCAGGGCATTTGGTGCATTGGGTGAGATATATTACATTTCTGGAGGTGCAGCTGTAAGATCCGGGGATGCTGATGGCTCTGTTGTGGGGTGTATTAATTGTGGGGGTGGTGGAAGTGTGTTGACAGGTTTTGCATTTCTTGTCATGGCATGGTCTGGATCCATTTAGTGTGTTCTGGGCTTGAGGAAGTTTGCTTCTGGTGATAAGGTTAGCGAGGTTTGGTGCTTGTTTGAAGGCTAGGATGGGTGGCTCTGGGAAGATCTTTTTAAGAATAGGGTCTCTTTCTAGTATGGGTTGCAATTTTTGAGGATTTTCCGTAGGGGTTCGAGGGAGGGGTGATTTGTCATAACCAGCGGTGTGCGATTTGTGGGGGGGTTTCTTCTGTACTGCAGCAGTTCTTCATGTGGTGTCCGAGTGGCTTTTTCAAACATGCGATCTATCTCTCTGGAGGAGTGTCCTTGTTGGGTGAAAGTCTTTTTAAGATTTAAGTATGTGGTGACTGGGCATATATCTCTCCTCTCCTCTGTGCAGCTCTGTGCTTCAGTTTCCCCATTTGTAAAAGGGGGGGGACTGGTTCCATTCCTTGCAAAACTTTTTGATTATCTACTGATGAAAAGTACTTGGTAAGAACAAATATATTAACAAGCAGTGCCTAAGAGCAGCAGAACTAGAGAGACAGTGTCTCAGATCTACTTCCAGTTTCTGCCAGACTTGTAGACACAGGGCATCTTTCTGCTGCTTCTAACCAGCCCCACTTCCCCTGTTATTTCAATGGGTCTTTCACCCAGTACCATGTAGGATAAAAGTATTCAGAGAGAGAAGGAAAGGCATTGTAATAACCACGCATTAGTGTGGTATACCGGGAAGGGACTCCAAACTCTTTTCTCATGCGATTAGATTTCAAGTAGCCTTTGACTTCTTTCCCAGCCAACCCTCCCCTCTCCCCAAAGTCCCAGATCTGAAAACAGCTGTCCAAATTGCCTCTGGATGAGTGAAATCCACTTTCACTCACTGCATAGTGAACTGGCCAAATTGGAAGCTGAAGTATCTTCTACCCAAGGAGTGAGATCTTCCTCCCAAGGGCTAGGAACAAATCTCCATGCCCTCTGATTACTTGGGGCTAATCAAAGCCTGGCTAACACCGTGACCATGCTCATCACCATCTTCTTCCTTTTATGCATGGCAGCTGGGCCCTGCAAGGCACCAGCTGTGTCTGGGCTGCAGATACTTGCCCCTTTCCTAACTTGCTGCATTCCTGGAGATTTGGGTACTTGGATGTACGTGGGTGACCTCTGCCCAGCTGCATTAAGCACCCCCAACAAAGGGGATCCATAACACATTTGTAGTGGGCAGTTGATAGGGAATAAATTGAGGCTTCTTCTCCATAGGAGCACAGGGAAGGAAGGGGCCTCTTGGGTTATTGAGCTCAGACCCTGCTGACACAGGCACCATCTCACATGATCCCTTTTGTAAACTCATCAAACTCCCATTTTGAAAGCACGGCTTCTCCCAGTGGGAGGCTGCTCCAGCCCCTGACTGCTCTAATGTTTCGGCTCATTTGCTCTTGTTGCCACTATCATCCTTTGCCTTAAATAGCTATTCTCCTTCCTGGTATTGACTCCCATAATGTGTTTATAAAGAAATCAGATCTCTCAGCCTCCATTTCAGTAGAAAAACTAGCAAAGCTCTCCTGGCCTTCTCTTAAGGGAAGGGTCAGCAACATATGGCCTGTGGGGTGGATCTGGTCTGCAGAGCCATTGGATCCAGCCCACAGAGCTTCTGACCTGGCCTCTGCTTGTCCTGCCACCTGCATGATGGCTGGATAGCTACAGAAAGCCCTATCAGCAGCAGTGGCTGGGTTGAAAGCACTGGACTGCCTTGGTCCCAAGTCGGGTCAATTGGTCCTGTTGCTATAAAACCTTGCCAACTGCTCTTTTAGAGCTTTGACTCTCCATTCCCCCAACCAGCTTCACAAGCCCTCTGCTCCTGATCCTGTGTGCATTCAGTATGTCTCTGGAGTTGTATGTAGGATAGATTTAACTATGTGCCACCTGCCCCCAGGACCCTAAAGTATGAAGAGGCAGCTCTTGGTCCAGCAGGATGTTGGCTGGCACAGGGCACACCTGGCTTCTCAGGGTGCTTACTGAGAAGAAGGTGAACTCAAATCTTCCCAGCTTGCTCATCATAGCAGAGACCCCAATGGCCGGGTAGTAGTTCAACCCATGCCTGTTGTAGGGGATCATATATTAGGGACGTGGTGTAATGGGCCAAATACAATCCCTACATTACTCATGGCAAGCCCCAGTGAGCATGGACAGAGCCACATGGGCAGGTCTGAGGCCTGGTCAGATATGGGTGTGAGAGGATCTTTGAGGAGGGCGCAAGGTGCGGAATGATGCAGGAGACTGCTCTGGTCCATACAGGATCCCAGGGGAAGGGACGGGTGTCCAGCATCCATGCCCATTCTCTTATTGTCATTGGCTCCCTGTCCTGCCTACCTCCTTCCCCCTCTCCATGAACCACATGGCTTGAGTGGGCTTTGTTGTTTGGTGTTTGACAGTGGGAAGATCGTGTCCCCCAAATGGAAAACGTTCAAGGGCTTGAAGCTGCTGCAGCGTGACAAGATCCGCCTCAACAATGCCATCTGGCGGGCCTGGTATCTGCAATGTGAGTGTGGGGGGGGGCTGCCTGTACAGGGTCTTGGGAGTCTTTCCAGAGCAGGAAGTGGCAGGATGAGACCCCACCAATGGGCCTCCATCTCCATGGCAGTGTAATGCGTGGGAGGACTTCTGACACCTAGAAGGAAGAACTGCTCCACAAGATAGAGCAGGGCTGTCCAACCTTTTTGAATGTGGGGCTGGATCATGAACTTTTTATCACCCAGTGGGCCAGCGAGCTATATTCAAAGACCTCACAGGAAGCAGTATCACATCACCCCCACCAAACAAAAGTACAGTGTTTACTTTCGTTTCCCGTCGCTGCACCTCGGGCCTCAGAAAACAGCTTGGAGGACCGCATGGCGGCCCACGGACCGTATGTTGGACAAGCCTGAGATAGAGCTTGAATCCCATATATCTTTGTGACTGATAAACTTTCACCCATCAACTCTTCTGCCAGCTCCTGCCCTGCTGCCAGGTCCCAGTTAGAAGGGCCAGGTTCAAATTTGAGCCTTTAACACCAAGCATAGTTAAAAAGTTTGGTTGTCAGTAAAAAAATTTCAGTAAAAAAATGTCTTGGGTTGGCAAAGCTGCTTGACTGCTGCAGTGATTTCATACCATGCTGCCCCCCACAGCCTGATGCCTCTAACTGCACCCTGTACCATGCTTTCCCTCCGACTTGCTCCCCACCCCCAGTCCCACTCCCCCTCTCCCAGCATGGACCCCCAAAGAAGCTTACCTGCAACCCAGCGGTCATACAGGATGGGAAGCAGCAGCAGCTGCACATGAATAGAAGGGAAGGGGTCTATAAGCCCTGATAGGCTTCCTGTGGGGTGCTACGCTTCTGCTCAGACACCAGGTGGTACTGCTGTGCTTTGTCCATTCTTCAGTCAAGCTCCACCTGTCCGGCTTCTTTCAGAGAAGGATCTTCAATCAAGCAGCTGGAGCTGGATTGTTTTTACGAACAGCTCAAATTTATGTATGGACAGACATTTTTAGCCTGAATTTTTACAGACTGTCCACAAATTTATGGTCATTTGGCAACCTTGCACCTCACCAACCCCCATCCAGTCCTCCGCCCCAACCCAGTGGGTGTATGCCCTCCCCGTGTCTCACTCCACCCCCTGAAGCAACTGGTTCCCCCAACCTGGGGCCAGATGTGGGCCAGCACCCCTTAGTGGGAACAGGTCATGAGTCCCATTCCCACCCCTGGAATCCTGTACTGGGACTGGCTTGAAGACAATTCCCCAAAAGGGAAAGGCTCCATGTGCTCTGCTTGATCCCAGTGCCCAACAGGGGCACTCTTGGAGGGGAGGCAGAGGAGACACAAGTGACAGCCTCACTTGTTTCTCACCTCTGCAGATGTGGAGAAGAGGAAGAACCCGGTGTGCAACTTTGTGACACCACTGGAGTACAGTGATGGGGATGACCACCGCAAGCCAGAGGTGAGTGCGTGGGCAAGGGGTGCTGCACAGGGCCCTCACCCCAGGCTTCAAGGGGCTTTCATGGGTCAGACACCACTAGCAGTGGCTGTTTTTTGGTGCTGCCCTGTCCCCTCTCTTCCCTGACAGCCCTCCTCTCCTTGGGGGGCCCTCATCCTGACTCTGTGCTGTCACCTCTCTGTTTCCTAGCCCCACAGGGCCCTTTTAAGGGCTGGAAGGAACTTTTGCTTCAAAGCTGTGGGGTTAGACACGTTATTGGGTTTTCTGCTAACGGGTGTTGGGGTCCCCACCACACATACACACAAAATAGGTCTTATCCCTGGGGAATGTTTTTAATAGAATAAAAAGAAATGCACCAAAACCCTAGGCCTGTTGTATGAACCATTGTCCCAGTGCCTCATTGGACCGGTAGTTACTTTTCCTCCCACCCTTCCTGGACGAACTCTCTTTAGAGGCTCCTAACGCCCCTAGAGACAGGCTGCAAGGATCCAGGCTGCAGAGATCCAGGCAGAGGACTCTCAGGGATATGAGCAAGGGAAGTCAGCATTGAGGAACCTCAGTGGGAGAGGAAAAGCAAAGCTGAGAGGGAAACCCCCATGGGCATGAGGGGTAGGACTGAGACCTCCTGGGGAATGACAAGGACATAGGCTGTTGTTGTGGGAGCCTTGATCCTCTTGTGGGGAGACTCACCAATCCCTCAGAGGTTGCACCCATCGTAGGGTTTGCAGCACTAGAAGATTGTGTCAGCCGGGTCAGAGATGAGGATGTCCAGCTCATGCAGGGGGTCAAGCTTTATGGGGCAGCCATCCTTAGCTTCACTGCCCAGTTCCTTCTGGAGGGCATCAACCATGCCTTGCTCTGAGATTCAGCTGGACTAAATCTCCTGTGATGCAACACAGGCCAGGACTCACATGGTGCACACAAAATCTGCTCAGCAACCTCTTAGAGATGGAAGGCTCTCATGCAACATGGTGTTGGTGAAGCCAGAGGCTTAGGCCTAGTTAGGGAAGAGTTAATGCTTGCAAGGTCCTAGAAGGTTGAAAATAGTTGGCTTGCTGCAGCAAGCAGTGCCTGGCCCTGCAGGGTGCAGGGTTTAGGGAGGTATTCCAGCTTGGAATAGAGCCAACAGACATACATTACATGGAGCTTGCATAAGGGTGAAATGGCCGAGAACCGGTTCCCCTGGGCCTAAGTGATGTGATACCAGGCAAGATAACTTGGGAACGCTGTGGAGAAGGTAGGTTAATGGTATATGGAAATGTAGAATGTGGGAGCACTTGAAAGCTATATGTCATGACAGCATTTTGATTGGCTCATACACGCATTATCAGATAACAGATCAATGAGCTCACCTGCAATTGGATTGTTCCAGGAGTAACGTCTGTATAAGAGGGGCAACTCCAGGGAGATGCAGGGCAGCCCATCCTAATACCAAAAACTCAGGGCCGTTTGGCCTTTAGAGAGACAAGACCATGGCCTCTCTTATGAGCAGGACTTAATTTGCAAGCCTACACATGGAATCGAGGTTCAGTACAATCTCCTGGCTGATTAGTGATTACCCTTCCTGAAGAGTGCTCTGGGTCCAGTGATTGTGGATTCAGGCCACCACCCCAACTGCTTGTGCCTGCTTTGCTTATAGGTTACTTTAGGTACACACACTTAACCTCTGCATGCTACTTTTGTTTACATTGTTTTGCTATATGCAGCTAACGTGTGAGTGATAGCTGCGGATCCTGTTGTACCATCCTTATTTTGATTGGCTGCTTACTCTTTCTAATTGACAGCTGCTTCTTAAGCACACATTGAGCATTTCTGTCTGCTGCTGTTAGCCTAAATTTAACGTGGGCAGGTACAGCCACTTCAGTGAAGAGTCACGACACTTCCATTCAATAACAGGAGGCTTTTATTGCTACACAATAGCAGTGATAACTAAAGCAAGCAAGCATTTAAGCAAGTTTCACCATCCACCAGCTCTAGGGGTCTTGCAGATTCCATGGGCATCTGGCCAGAAGCATTGCCATCTTCTGCAGGTTTGGGAACTTCAGAGCAGGAGCCCCCAGTTGCTTAAGAAGTCTCCTTTTATACCAGTGTTCTTTTGCTCACACAATGCCAGCACTCAGTTTCTGCTTTCCCATTGGTTTCTTCACTCTCATCTTGCTGTCTTTAGACCTTAGACTAAGACCTTTAGACCTTAGACCTTAGACTAAAGACCTTAGGTCTAAGGTCTAAGGTCTTTAGACCTTAGACCTTAGACCTCATCTTGCTGTCTTTAGACCTTAGACATGTGCTGTTCACATGTTATTGTTCATGGACACCAGTTTCTAGTGTCCTTGTTTCAGCTGGTTTTGCTTAGTTTTGCAAATATGCAGACTCTACTATCTTGTTTTTTACATGGCCAAGGTTCCCATACACTACTACTGTCTGCCAGATATGGTCATCATTATTTTTATCCAGTTTCTACTTGTAGCCTAGCCTCCTGGGCATTTTCAGCTGCTGTTGATTTTTGCTGCCATCATCTGCGATTGTGATTCTCCTGCGTCTGTCTCCCACATAACTGCCACACATATGCTCTTACAATGAGATAAATCCTATCTTATATAGGCAAGCTTAAGCACATGCTGGTATTCAGCTGCTTGCTTAATGCCCTGCCGTTGCTTCTACACACACTAATCTTGCTGAAAACACTTCTGTGTCACAATTTAGAGTTACTGTCTGTCCGCCACTGGCACCTGCTGTTGTGGGTATTCAGTCACTACCCGCGTACCAGGTCTGCAGCTTGCAGTCCATTGGGAAGACCCCCAGGGCGTATTGTGATAGCCTTTCCATCCATGTAGTTTGGCTGGCATGTTAGACTTCTCAGTGCCTGGATTTGCTGAGCAGCTCTTGCTTGCTGTATCCTTGCCTTACAGGCTGTGATCATGGAGGGGAAATACTGGAAGCGGCACATCGAAGCTGTTGTTCGGGAGTATCACAAGTGGAGGGCCTACTTCCGCACGCAGGTAAGACCTTCCCTGACTCCTTTCCCACCCCACAGCATTACTCTGGTTCCCTCCAACTGCCCTGAGGGATGCTTTTTTCCCACTCAAAGCATTGGGGGCCCCTGCCTGTGCATCTACAGCTCAGGCAGCACCACAATAAGCTTCCCGATTTGCTACATCACCCTGGTCCACCTCTGGGGTTGGTTAGGGCAGTGGGGGCCTGAGATCTGTAGTCTGTCCAACTGTCAGACAGGGTCTAGACTGGGGGGGCAATCATTTGGTCTGGTGGGCAACTTAAGGAGTTTTGGTGGGCTTTTGTGGGCCAGGGGTTGGAGGGGCAATTGATCCTATCCAGGACTGTCTGTCCTGCACCAATTGTCGTGCTGGACAGAGCAGGTGGGCGGGGTCTCCAAGGAGAACGGCTTGGGATCCCAGTGAGGAGGGTTTGCTCAGCCAGGTACATGGGATGGGGTCTCAGGCAAGCAGGGGAGTAGCATCTGGGAGTGGGATTGTGGGGTGGTGACAGCTCTGGCCTGAGGCAGAGCTGTGATCCTCTCCCTGCATGGCTCTGTGAAGGGTGCAGGTTCTGCATGCAGGCACGAGTGGGGAGTGGATCACAGCTCTATCCCAGGCTCTGCCCCCGCACTGTCACCGCCCTGCAATCCCTGTCCTTCCCACATGTGCCACTTCCTGCCTGCCCGCAGCCCCATCCCATTTGCCCAGCCAAGTGCATCCTGCACAAACGGGTCCCAAGCCAGTCTCCATGGAGACCCCATCTGCCCACTCTATCCGGCACCCCCAGTAGTGGGTGTGGGGGAAAGGGGCCAGGGTGCCTGGCCAGTGGTGTTGGGTCAGGTGGTGACAACAGAGACACTGGCAGCAGCAACCAGGCAGAGTGAGCTGCCACCACAGGGGCTGCTGGGAAGCCCCACCCCACTGCATGCCTGGGGCAGTGGCACCAGCTGCATGTGCCATGATCTGAGCTGCCTCTTGAACCTGGGTTGGATAGGGCTGAGGGATCTGCCACAGGCCAGATAGAATCCCTTGGCAGCCTAAGTCTTGCCCACCCCTGCTCTAGAGCAACCTCCCCAGGGGGTGCAAAGTGCTTTGAAATCCCTGTGCCAGGGAAGGGGAAGGGGTTGCCAAGCAGCAGGCCTTTGGTGGCAAGGCTCAGCCTCTGCTGGTGTGTGGATCCAGAGTGACTCGGTGTCTGGCCTGGGGCTTTCCTTGAAACTCATCCATCTGTCCATCCATTGCTGGATGGCTCATTTCTGCCAGCATCCCACCCACCCACCACCTCTGCAGCCCTCACAAGTTGCTAAAATGCCAAAGCTGGGGGTGGGATTCCCCTGTACCTATGCCTAATTGTCCCTGTGTTCCTTCCCCTCACCCACGTGCCCTCACACTCAGAGATGCTTCAGTGTGATTGCAACCAGCTGGGGATGGGGAGTGAATGGGCAGCCAGCCCACGACAGAGCAGCCAGCACACCCAGCTCCTGGCAAAGGACCCTTTTCATGTCCTAAAGTTTCTCTTTGTTTTATTTTTCAGGTCCAGAATAAGAAAGATAAACCTGTGTCTTTACCCACTCAGGTACAGGTCTCATGCCCTACCTAAAACCAGCAATGCCCCTGCCCCACTCCTACTGTGCCCCCTGCTGGGGGGGGGCGGCGGCGGCGCTGAGACTAGCATAGCCCTGACCTCCCCACTGAGAACTATTACTCTTAATTGGCTCTGACCTAATCCCCCTGTCGGTGTCCACCCTTCCCTGAGCAGCGCACAGTTGATGCCTTCCAAAAGGAGCTGGGCATTGAGGCTGAGGATGACTTCCCCATGGAGCTGGACCCCTTGCATGATCTGGACATCCATATCTCTAACCTAGCTGATACCATCTTCTACACTCGCAACCCCTACGGTGGGCCCAACCCTCGTGGGCTTGGTGAGTCTCCCCACAGCCTCAGCACTGGCCTATCGGCATCCTTGGAGTTCCCCAGGGGTCTCAGCCCCATCCCCTTTGCCTGCGGGGGTTCCCGTGTTGGACTTGTATCTCCAGTCCCTGGTGGGGCTCCCCGATGCTGAATCCCACCCCCCATATCCCTCAGGGAGCCCTCTGCCTGGATCCCTGCCCCCTGTCTGTGTGTTAGAGGGACCCCAGTTCCCCCACCAGTCCCTGGCAGGGTGGGTGCGAATGGCTAGAGGTGTGTCTGACCATTCCCTGCTCCTTCGGCTTCTTCCCCACAGCTCACCAAGGGAATGCAGACATGATCCAGCCCACACTGACCCAGCTGCACCCCAACCTTGGGGAGGATTTCATGGACACCTTGGATCACATTCATGGTGAGTCATGCTGTCTGTCATGCTTGGGTAGTACTGGGATGAGACGGGCATTCTTGGCACACATACAGAAGGGCTGCATGCCAGAAACAGGGTGTACAGAGCCCTCAATGTGTCAGACCCCAGTGCCTGGTAGGGGTCAACTGTATGCCAGCTGGCTTGGCACCTGTCCCTCTGCCACGCTGAGCTGCATCAGGACCAGCCGGCCCTGCCAACCTTGATCTCCCTTGGACAGGCCACATCAAACTCTGCTACCCCCTGGTTCTGATCCACCCAGCCTACTGTCCCCTCCCTGCTGTGTCAGGTGAGGTCAAAGGGCCCAGCTCTTCTAGTCCTTGGTCTCTTGCGGGCTGTAGCATCATGGGTACCTCCTCCCCGGGACGTGTGTGCACCTGACTTATGTTCTGTGGTGGGGGTCACAGCTGCCTGGCATATAACTAGCCCATGGTTAGCTCTACTTGTCACAGAGATGGATCCTCGAAGCTGGTCCCATATCAGATGCCCGCCCTGCTGCCTGACCCATGTGTAGTTCTCCAGCCCCCTCACCCACTGGTGTTCGCATTGGAGCAGAACTGCAAAAAGAACAGCTCAGCCTATCCCATGCATTGCATCTTGCCTGCATCTTGCCACTGGGGCAGGCTGGGAGTTATGACCTGCTTAGGAGGGGTAAATGCCACTCACTGCATGGAAAAGGCAATGAAATGATCAGTGCTAGTTGTGCCCCAAGACAGCTGTCCTAGGATTGGGCCTTCCCATTTAGGAGGTGCTGGCGGGTGCCTGCCTGGCGCAGGGGAACAAAGAATGGGTTATAGGGCCATTCCCTTTGAAAAGCCACTGGCTCTAATCCAGCTGCAGGGCAAGGGGTTTGACTGGTACAGTGTAGCAGGGTATAGGACACAGGCCTTTTCTCTTGGGGCGCTGCTCAGGTTGGGGGAATCTAGTGGCTCTGAGGAGCAGGGTATGGGGTTTAGGTCTTCATGCAGACATTGTCTGGTGGGCTTATTCAAGGGAGAAGGCAGGGAGATTGTGAAAGCACCTCAGGCCAGAGCTGCCTTTGCAACATGGACACCCTGTGCAAGTGCTACTTTGCCAGGCTGCAGGCAGGCACTGGGAACACTGCAAGGCTGCCGTTTCTGAATGCATGTCTTTTTCTTCCCCTGCCGGGACCCAGGCAGCTTGGCCAGCTCTCCCCCAGGGGCCACCTGTCCTAGCCTGCGGCTCAGCAGTGTCTCTTCTGTCGCCTCTACCTCCTCCTCTGACTCCCTGAAACTCCTCCTGTCTGTTGCTCCTGTCTCTGCTGCCAGGAAAGGTATAGAGTGGTCCTCTGGCATCTGTGTGACCAACACCACGCCAGGGGCAGCACCCAAGAAGCACCCATCCCTGCCAGTGGCCATACCAACATCCCAGCTGCCTTATGATGGGGCGCCTGTTCCAGCATGCACTGCTCCATTGCTAGCAGAGATGTTTTGGTGTACATCCGAACTGTGTATACTGGGATATGTAACCTCTCCAAGCCATTTCCCAGATGAGGCTAGCTGCAGGTGGTATCTGGGTCACTATTTCATCATCATTAGGGGCTTGTCCCTGTGTTCAAGGATCTCCCCTAGTACTCCCCCGACAACTCTGACTCAGCCAGATTACCCTTTGACAGCCCCATAGACCCCAGCAGGCCTGTGTGCCCCAGGGTGCATCAGCTGCAGTTTTCTAATCCTGGCCCTCAGCCCCTTAATCTCTCCTCCAGCCCTGGTCTCTCCCTCCTAGCCCTGCTGAAGCCTCCCAGTCCTCTCCAGCCTCCTGCTCTTCCAACCTGGGCTCCCACTCAGCTTTGCTGAGGCTCTTACCTGTGGCCCCCTGCTGGCCCAGGCCAGCCCTAGGCTCCCTCCCCCCACCCCCCCTCAGCTCTGCCACGCCCCTCCATCCTGGCCCACAGCCCCCTGGCTGGCCTAGCCCTAGGCTGCTTCCACCTGATTCTATGTGAAGTTGTGATATGGTTTCTCTGCTCACATTTACCTGGGCCTTTTGCATTCATTCTCTCTTTCTTTCATTCTTCCCCCTTCCCCCTCTCCCTCCTTTTTTCCAACACCATTAACTCTTTTTTTCCTCCCTTTCACAGATTTTTTGGCTGCCTGTCGCCCCCAAGCTGCCCTCCAGGTGAGTAGCAGGCACCTGACTGCTCAGAACTGCTCAGGCCCGTCCCTGCAGAGATCAGCCACTACTTCCCTGTGTACTGTGCCTCTCCCCACCTGCTAGAGAGGCCGGCTGGACGGTGCAGGCTCTGCCCTCTCCCTTGATGTCACAGCATCCACTGTGGGGAGGGGAGGGCTGGGCAATGCAGACTCCACCCCCTTCCCCACATCCCAGCTGTGTTTATCATGTGCATCCCTGCCTGGTGGAGGCCCTGGAGCTGACTTTCGTTTCTCTCTCCCTCTCCCAGGCCCCCACACCACTGCCAGATGTTTCCCCCCTGGTATCCATCTCGAGCACCTGTGACACAGATGTGACCCCCAGTACCACCAGTCCCAAGGAGATGCACCTGGCTGAGGACTCTGTCACCTTTCCCCTGGAGCTGGAGCCTCCTCTTCCCATCAATGGGCAGCAGATCTTCCTGCCCCTCTTCCCCACCTCCCCAGTGCGGGTCAGCCCACCTCCACCTGCTCCCCCCGCCCTGCACCTACAGAACCACCCTGCCCTCGTCTTCTCTGTCATCACCCACACGACTGCTGAGAAAGCTGCTTCCACCCCTGGTGCGGAAACCCTGGGGGGCACCTTTGCTGTGCCCATGTCTGGCCCCCTGCCAAAGGGAGGGCGACGCCGGCAGCTGCAGCGCATCGCCCCTGCACCTACCTCCAGCTGCCCTCCAGCACCCTCCAGCTCCTTTCTCACCCAACTGCTCAGACAAGGTAGGCATTCTCTAGCCTGCCCAGGCTGCCTGGAATTGGGGAGGGGCGGGGGCAGGGATGGGGGAGGCAGGGCCTGGGCGCTGGATGTCAGGGCAAAGGAAGCAGGAGGAAGTGAGGGGCATCACTACCAGGAGGGGCAGGAAGGAAAGGGTGTGTAGCGGGGTGGGTTCTTGGAATATGGAGAGATGGGCAGGCCTGCGGGTTGCTGGCTGGGGAGGAGAATAGGAGGCGGGCATGGACTGGGGGGGACATGGGGTTGTTTGGGGGTTGATAGGCTCGTTGGCTGTGGGATGGGGCACAGGGGCTGCTGCTGTTGGGGATGGGGTGGGCATGGCAGGTCTAGGGTGCAGTGAGAGGAAGAGTCAGGGGCCAGGGGATACACAGGGCAGCTCCCACCCCTCAGACTTGCCCAGGCCCAGCACCCAAGGCTGGTCAGTTGCTGCACCTGTTGGTTTCCGCAGTGAAGAGCTCTGGCCCATGTCTTCTGGGCAGGGTTACACTGGTGTCTAACTGCTTATGCCTCTTGCCCAGGCCCCGCATCTCCAGCCAGAAATTCTCCCCAGGTAAGAACCCTTGTATATGCCTCCCCACCTCCCCTCAGGTAGGGCAGGCAGAGGCTGGGGGAGGGGAGAACTGGGCTCCTCCCCAACTCTGATGTCACAGTGCCCCTGCTAGGGAGGGCAGGGCTGGACAGTGCAAGCTCCACCCCCTCCCTAGTGTCACAGCAGGCCCCTGGAAGGGAGGTATATGAGCCCAATCACCTTGGAATTTCCCAGGCTGCCTGCTTGGTTGGGGTGCCCTCTTCTGCCCGCCCTGTGCTTCTAGTTGGGGGCAGATTTCTATCCTCCCCTGCTGACTCCCTCCATGTCTCTCCCGTCCAGATCTCCGGCATCCCGGAGGGCCCTGCAGGCATTCTGCTGACAGAGAAATCCTCCCACCCTCACTCCAGCACTGCCCCCTCTGGCACCGGTATGATGGGTGGGTGCCAACCTGCAGGCCCCTCCTCATTTGGGATCATGATAGGGTAGGGTAGTGGTGGGGAGAGCTGTTGACATGAGGGTGGCATGAGGTAAGGGATTTGGGCTTGGGGTACCAGAAGGGGAGGGGGCTCTTGGGGAGGCGGGGGGGTGGTGCTGGCTTTAGCTGGGGACTGGGGTGTCTCCTAAGCAGCTGGAGGGAAGGGAATGAGGGGCATCTGGAGACAGTTGGCTTGGGGAGAAAGTCCTGGCCTATAAGCAGGAAGCCACCCTCCCCAGAGTGCCAGCTGTTGCTCACACCACAGCTCTTGCTTATGTGGGGCCCAGCCTGCCCTGATTGCGCCCCAGCAGGGCTGGGTCTAAGGGAGCTGGATGCAGTTCCTGGCCCCTCTGCCCCTCCCAAACAGACACTGTCAGCACTGGGGAAGTGGGGCCAGCTCTGGCTGGCAGGGCTCATCTGAGGTGCTTCCCTCACTGGCCTACCCGCCTGGAGAGGCGGGGCTGGGAGGCTTACCTGCTGTGCCCCTCTGCTCTGGAGCCTGGCCATTGAGAGCGACACAGAAGTATTTTTGCTCCCAAGATTTTCCCTTTGCAAATTCCCAGATCCAAAGGCTGAGGATGGAGCTGAGCGCAGAAGGTCCTGCTCCCCCCGCCAGACCTGCAGTCTCCCTGGCACCAAGGTATGTAGGCCCTCACCTCTGCCCCAGAGGCAGGTGCTTTCCTCTTCCAGTCAGTGTTGACCCAACTGCAACATTAGGGGCGCTGTTGTGCACGGAGGGTCAAGCCGGGGTCTGGAGTGACAGGGGGGTGCTAGGCTGCAGGGGGCTTTGTTGAGTCTCACATTAGCTCCTAGTTTCCCTTGCACTTGCGGGAAGCCCTGGTGCCTGAGGAAGGGGCTGAGACCTTGCGTTCTGACTGGTCCCCACAGGGCAGCCAAAGACCCACCCTGACATCGTCTGACCACACCCGGCGCATGAACATCAGCTCCAGCTTTGACGCCCTTGCCAGCCTGGTGCTTCAAGGCTCTGCCCAGCCCAGCTTCAAGGTACCTGCCCTGCCCTAGTATGTGCTCTCATGTGATGTCCAACTGACCCTATCCATCTGTTTCTACACCCTGTCCTTGCTTCACCCTGGCCTGTCCCCTCTGTCCTGTCCGTCTGTCCCTATGGTCTGCGCAGGTCTCACACTGTGTGCTCCCCCAGCTCAGCAAGGCCATGCTGTTGCAGAGGAGTGCGGCCTATGTGGGGCGGCTGCAGCAGGAGCGTCAACAGGTCCAGGAGACAGCCCAGCGCCTGCGGGGCGAGATTGAGGAGCTGAGCGCTGCCATTGGGTGAGTACAGGCAGGGGGCAGGGCCTACGGGGCAAGCTGGAGGAGCTGAGTGCTGCCAGCTGAGTGTAGGTGGGGGGTGGGGCTGCACCTCTGTGGGCTTTGCCCTCCTCATGGCTCTGCCCTAGAGAGTACCAGCGGCAGCTGCCCCCCAGTGGGGCCCCATTGGTGGCACTCTCAAGTTCAGACCGTGCTGTGGAGCTCTACGATGACTATGTGCGCCGGCGTACCCTGCAGGATTGGCGCTTCTGGCTCGTATCCACCACCCAGTTTGAGCCCGGGGCAGGGGCACGGGCCTTGAGCTCTGGGCCAAGAGGGGCAGATTGGGTAGGAGTGAATGCTCTGCAGGTGGAAGGGCCAGTGTTGATGCCTTTCAAGGCCAAACATGGGTCTGGGGGAGGGGACAAAGACTGGCACTAGGGTGGGATGGAGGGGGCCATGGGGCAGAGACTGCCCCTCAGTGGGGGCAGGAGCTCCATGCAGCAGTGGGGGTACAGGGGCAGAGCCAGCTGCTAGGAGGTCCCCCTAGGGCTTTTGGAGCATGCAGAAGGTGTATCTCCTTAACCCGCGTGGCTGAAGTTCAGCGTGATCATCAGGCCGCTTTTTGAGAGTTACAGCAAGGCGGTGAGCACCAGCAGCACTGAGGAGTTCTACCAGTCAGTGCTGGGCTGGCTGGAGCAGCGCTGTGCCCTGCCTATGCTGCGTCCTGGTATGTACTGCCCCTTTTGACCCTGTGTCTGGTGCTCTAAAAAGGGGCTTTTCTGCCTCTGCAACCCCACTTGCTTTGCAGGGCACTTCCTTCCCAGCCTTCCATCAGCAGCTCCAAGACACCCTCCTTCCACACCTGAACATGGGTGTCCTCAGCTCCCCCATTCAAGGGGCAAACCAGAGCAGGGGGAGGATAGGGTTCAATACAACATGATGGATCTGTGGCAGAGCTGAGATGGAAGTAGGGAGGCCTAGCCCCTCTGCTGTAACCACTACACTCTTCTTCCTCCCTGAACTGGGATAGGATCCAGGGTGCTGTTGTTCTGACCACTAGGTATGAAGAGCTAAGCTTGAAGTCCTAAATGGCCCCAGGACTGCCAGCTGCCTAGGGATGCTGCCCCGATCAGTAGGCTGGGCCATCAGAGGGGCTGTCTTCCTTCCGCACTCACTGTATCAGCCCCTCCTCAGGGCCCTGGCCTGATGGGAAGGATCTGGGCAGGTGGGATCTGGGCTGACCCTGAGCTGACTTCCTCTCCCATTTTCTCTCCCAGCCATCTCCAGCTCCCTCCTGCAGCTCAGCAAGATGACGTCCATCTTGACGCAGCCCTCCCGGCTCCCTGAGCAGGCCCTGCAAGCTGTCAGCTGCCCCAGCCATGGCAAGGGCCATGCCTAACCTGGCCCCTTTCTTGCTGTCAGGACCCCTGTCCACAGAGAAGAGCCCATGCCTCAGCTGTGTCCCAGGGACGCTGCCCAGAGACTCCTCTCCCCAATACAGACATCAGATATATTGGGCAAAATGGAAGCCAGGGTAGAGGCCTGAAGTGGCAAATGGATGGATCCGCAGCTAAGGGAATCTAGGACACAGGCTCAGGGCTCAGATCCCCTGTAGCCCCCACAGAAGGGGGATCTCAGGGCCTCAGGGATCCAGGCAGGGTCATCAATAGCCCCTTTCCCCCAACACAGGGATCTGGGGAAACTACAGTCCCCTTTACACTGTCCATGAAACACCCAGGCAACAATGACTGGGACCTTCATTAAAGCCCCCCTGGGCCTGGACTCCAGCAGGTACTCAGTCTTCTTGTTGGGTGGAGGAGCAGACTGGGGAAGATGGATGTGCACTCGCTGCCCTGCTTGCCTGCTGTAGGGCGCTGCACCACTTTTCCCACAGGCTGAGGCCCAAGGCAGTGCCCAGCAGTTGGGCTCTTATTTTTGCCGAGTTTTTCCTCAGCCATGGGTGACCCTGCTCCCTCCTTCAGCGTCTGGGCCCTTGGTCAAGAGTGGCAGTTACCTCTGAAAGAGGAAGCGCACTCCACCCCACCTCACCACAGCCTTGGAAAGGGGACCCCGACTGGGGGTACTCCCTGCCTGACAGGGACAGCCTGACAGGGACAGCCCATCCCATTGCCAGGAAGCCGTTGCTTGTTGCATTTCCCTTAATGTCCCCCGGGCCCTCTCCCCACCTTTCCCTGACACTATTGCTCTGGGGATGTTGGCTGCCTGCTTCCTGCCAGGACCTCCCCTCCCTCCCCCACTGCCAGATTGCAGGAGTGGGGCAGTCTTGGGGTGGCTATGGCAGGGGGAGCCCCCCAGGGCCATAGCATCTTCAGGACTTAGAGGGGGCTGAAGGATGGTGGGGCATATGGACATTCAGGGCAAAGATCCTGGCATGGTCCCCCAGGGAAGGTGCTTCTCCCACAAACCCCTAAAAGCAAGCCGGACACTAAGGGCCAGAAAGAAGAGCTGCAACCAGAGGACATGGACTGCTGCTGTGCACAGGCAGCTCAGCCAGCACCCCTAGGCAGGGGGTGGAAAGTAGGGTAGGTGCATGCTCCATACCACACTAGCTCCAGTCAGGATCTGCCTTCTGCATGAGACCAGCCCTGGTAGTGGTGGCAGCAATTGGGCAGTGCTGCAGCTGTGGATTGGTAAGGGCAGCTCTGCTCCAATGGGTCTAGGGCGCACTGGAAGAGAAGTCGAGCTACTCAGCAGGTTCAGTGCTGGAGCAGGGGCATTGCCACCTCCTGAGTGTTTGGAACTTGGTTCTTTTAGACCAGTATTTCTCAGTCTGTAGATCACAAGCATGAAAGGGTCGTGAACAGGATCAAACTTTAAAAATGGAATCTCCTTTAAAGGAGAAAAACCATGGGAAACTGGCTTTTCCCTTGCAGGCTGGTAGAGTTCCAAGGGGCTGCTTGGGCCCCCCCCATGTCCCACGCCCCCACCACACACTGGGGGGCTGAGGGCAGCAGGTCAGGAGCGAGGGGCAAGGAGTCAGGAGTGGCCAATGATGTTTACAAATGGGTCCTGGTGCAAAAGAAGTTGAGAACCACTGCTGTAGTCTAGACCTTGGGCCCCACTTGCCTGGCCATGGTTCCAGCCTTCCTGCAGTGGCCACACAGGGCACCAGGGGGCACCTGCGTCCCACTGTGGCAGGGGCTGCCACAACAGCCCACTTCCCCTGCCCCCACCAGGCTGTGTTTCTGGGCCCCAGCCACCAGCTGGGCAGCACAAGGTGCTTACCAACATGATAACCTCCAGGTTTCAGGGGTCCAGGGGAGGCGAGCCCTCACCTCCACGGCCTGCCCTCCACCCAGACCATATCAGCACTTGCACTTGGCTAGCTCTAACTGTGCAGCTTCTGCCCAGGGGGCCTGATGCATGTCCTCCCAGGCAGCTGGCACAGTCCCAAGAGACCCGTTCCCTGTACCACACAGCTAGAAGGCAGGAGGCCAGTGGCTCTCACACAAGCGTTTAATCCAAAACACACATGCCAAGGGCTGTTGGGAAAGTGGGCAGCACCAAACACAGCAGGGTGCTGGACTGCTGAAAGCAAGGCTGCACTAGGCACCCCTGCAGTGTCACTGGACACACCATGCCCTTGGCAAAGCCCCCTCCCGCTCCTCCCCCAAAGCACTGGGGATGAGAATCCTCTGCCTAATGCTGGAGCGAAGCCGCTTTCCACTCAGGATCCAAAGCACTCGCTGTGGGGGCTGGGCACCAGCGCAGGGTCCCCCTTCCACTTCATATCATGAGCTGTTCAGGCCCCTCGCACTTCCCCCTCAGAGCGGGTACTCGTGCCAGAGACTGTAGGGGAAGCAGAGAGAGGTTACTCCTGGGGGAACCCAGCTCCATGCCCTGGCACACCCCTGGGCCTGGCCCAGGCCAAGGCTGGAATGCGCCTGGCTCCCCGCAGCGCTGCTGTGGCGGGTCTTCAGGAGACACGATTTTACAGTCAACTTGAAGGAATGATGTGGCTGGAGGCAGATGGGTCGCACGGCTATCAGCTTTCAGGGCCAGCGAGCCGTCGTTGGGGGGGGAGGGCGCACATTTCTCCCTACTTTGCAAGTCCTGCTTCCCTGTGACACCCCCCCACTCTCCCCTCACCCACTCAACAGAGCAGGGCCTGGCCCCAGGGTGGAGGCAGAGAGGCCCAGTCCCCTGTCAGGCAGTGCTGGCTGGCTGCAATGCTTTCCTAGGCCGCTAGGAGTGCTGTATGGCAGGGAACAGGGCACACTTCCCCTCCAAGGCACTGCTACCTGGTAGGTCAGCAGGTCCCAGGCAGCACCCCCTCGGGATGCAGGGACAGGGCTGGGCTCAGAGCTGAAACTGATTCAACAGCCTGATTCTAGGGCAGGAGAGGGCATCTCCACTGCCTGTCCAGCAGCCTCATGGTCCTACCCCAACCACTCAACCCTTCCCTGACTTAAGCAGGCGCAGGCTGAAATAGCCCAAGTCCGGCTGCTGATTGCAAGTAGGGAAGGGGGTCGGGACGGGGGCTGGTCTCCCTCCCTCACCCAAGAGGTGACTTACCCACCCCTCTCCTACCCCGCCCAGCTCTGGGGGCAGATCTGCTGTCTCAGGGGTGAAGTCTTCTGGGCATGGGTCAGGGAAGCATTGCTAGCCCCCAAGGCACATCCACATCTGCTGGCCCAGCCCCGGGCTCCCCACCCCCATGGCTCTGCCAGGACTCTACCCCTGGAGCGTTGCTGTGGCTGCAGCACAGGTGGCCAGTGTCAGCGGGGCCTGTGGCAGGCAGAAACGGTCTGTTCAGGGCTGGACACTGCGACGCGGCCTGCTTCGCCAGGGGGCTTTCTGCAAGGAGGGCAAGCTGGGCTCCCAGCCCCACTGGCTCTGCCCTCTCACCTCCAGCACTTTAGCCAGGCTGCTCCGTCTACCAGAGGGGGCTCGATCCTGCATCTCCTGACAAGGGGCCAGGCTGCTCCAGGGGGCAGCTCAAACAGCTGGCTGTGCCCAGCCCTGCCTGTGCCACCCAAGTGACGCCACCACCCAACTAGCAAGCCCCAAGCACAGGCCAGGCCCCGCCAGCCCCCTCCCACCGTGGGCAGGGACCCAGTCCCCAGTTCCCTGGCTCGGGAAGCTCCCGGGAGCCGCCTGACTCACCTGTAGGTGACGCGGGGGTCCCCGCCATGCTGCAGCAGCGCCTCTCGCACCGCGTCCGGGGGGCTCAGGCCCAGCGCTGCCGCCCGCTCCCAGCGCTGCAGGCGCGTGATCCCTGCGGGCACGGGCACGGGGGTCAGGGGCGGGCTCGGGGTCGTGGAGCCCCTCGGAGCACAGCCCGGCCCGCCCGCGCCCCTCCGGAGGTGGGGGGAGGGTCTCACCGGTGCAGGGCCCATACTCGGGGCTGAGGTCGAAGCGCTTGAGCAGGTCGAGCGGGGCCGGGGC
>NW_005842710.1:382447-384996 GCF_000455745.1 Alligator sinensis
AGGCCGGGGAGACCCCAGGCCGCAGATTGGACCCCGGCGCCCGAGCCCCCGCCCCGCCCGCGCCCCTCACCTGGTTCTGGCCCCTCCGCGCGCTGCCCCGCCACAGTGACGTCACTGCGCGGGAAGGCACCAAGGGGGCGTCACGAACACCTCTCCCCGGAGACCCTGGCGGGGGTCAGGCGCGCATGTGCGCAGAGCGGGGCGTTGCTGGGGCCCACGGGGTTCCCACCTCCTTGTGGCGTCACAGACAGGGCGGGACGTGGGCGTGGTGATGGGCCTAGGTAATGCGTGCGGGGTGCGGATGGGCCTGAGCCGGCAGAACGGGCCCGGCCCGGGGCACAGCGAAGAGGAGGAGGACGGGGGTGGCAGCCTGGGGGTGCGGAGCCAGGCACGCGGCTGGGCCCGGGACGCCCCGTCTCCTGACCAGCGCCTTGGGCACAAGCAGACACAGGGCGAGGCGGGCCGAGGGGGGAGGGCGGACTGGAGCGTGGCCGGGGTCACCTGCCCTGAGCAGCCCTGGAGGAGGTGGAGGGCGAGCCCCGGGGCCAGGCTGCAGTGGGGTCCGGCAGGGCTCGACTTACACTTTGACTCTTGGGGGGTGGCAAGAAAAATTGGGTTACCCATCACCACGCCCTAATAAAATCAGAACCCGTACAAAGGCACGCTGGCCACCCGAACCCATTACAATATCCGCATTGCGCGCCACGCACACAAGCAACTCTTGGTCCCTCAGACCAGGCAACCCTTTCCTTTCAGCCCCACTCCGCTTGTGGGGTCACGTACTCAGTTCACCTGTCGTCCATGTCTCTGTCGCTCCAGCTCCCGCTGGAGGACCTGCTGCTGCTGTTGCTGTCCTCAGCTCCACTTGTCTCTTCCTCTTCCTTGCTGTTACCACCCTCTTACAAGTACAGATTTTTTTTTTTTTGGAAAAATATGTCTATATATATATATATGTATGTATGTATATGTATATATATACGTATGTATGTAAATGAGGTTATATATATCTACACTCTGAGTATCACTCTACAAAGAAAAACCTTAAACCTGTTACAAAAACTGCACCAGTGGGGCCCGCACACCCATACAATGACCCGCTGGCCACCTGAACCTGTTACAATATCCGCTCTGCGTGCAACACACACAACCAGACTAGCTCTGGTCTCAAACCAGGCAACCCCTTCCTTTCATTTCCACCCTGCTTGCAAGGTCACATACTCAATTCACCTGTCATCCATGTCACTATTGCTCCAGCTCCCACTGAAGAATTTGCTGCTGCTGTCACTGTCCTCAGTTCCCCTTGTCTCTTCCTCTTCGTCGCTGCCCCCTTTCCTGCTCTGGGGGAGTTGGAAGGTCCTGTGCCACATGTCTCTGTCTCATTCTCCACAACCGATTTCTGGTAGTAGGTCTGGAGTTCGCTCAGCACCACTTTCACACAACCTACTACCTCTGCATCTGTGTGCCTGTACAACAGGAGGTTCCTGGTCTTCCACGGGGCGCTCTTGAGGCAGGACATAAATGTCAAACTGGGGTGACAGGTTCCCCTGATGTTTGGCGGGGTGCCCATATGGCGCCACTTCTCTGGTTAGCCCATTGGCACCAGTCACCGCTTTGCAGAGCTGCTGCACCATATTCTTGATTGTTCGGCAACCTTTCTGCGGACCACTTAAATGGAGCTTGCAGACCAGTGGTGGTCCACAGACCACAGCTTGAGAACCTCTGAGCGAGAGTATCCTGGAGCCATCCCTAGCCAGCACTCCTGCTGTGCTCCCCACAGGCAGATCTGCTGCTGGGGGGGGATGGTACAGATGTACCCTGCTTCCCAGCCTCCCAGGTCCCACTTACTACTGCTGCACCAACCCCAGGAAACGTTCTTGTCCCATCCTGCCCTGCCGTCCAGGCCAGCCAAGCACCATCTCTGTTAATGGTTCATTTGCTGGGATCAGAGGCTGCAGCAGCCCCTGCGGCCGGGACCCCAAGGGCAGGGCCAGGCAGAGCCCACCCTGCCCCACAGACACCTCATCACCACTGTGCTCCCAGGACAACCCCTGCCGCAGGGACAGTGAACGTGCAGGTGAGTGGAAAGCCCCCTGCCCTGCCCAAAGCAGCCCCAGCTGGCTGGGGGACAGCAGCTGACAGACAGGTCTGTTATTGCAGGGTCTCTCTGTGGGGTGGCCTTCTCTGTGTCTCTGTGGGGAAGAGGGGGGACAGAGATGGCTCTCAGGGAGTTGATGGCATCTCCCCTTCCCCAGGTGCCTGCGGTATGCCCTCTGGAGGTTGCCAGGGCTCAATCCGGCCGGCAATGCTGATCCTGAGCTGTTCCTCCAAGCTGCAGCTGCTGGAGGCAGTGCTGCGGCAGAGCCTGCCTGAGACACTGCTCTTGACATGAGACTGCTCTTGAGACACTGGGTGACAACCCCCCACACTCATCCAGGGACTGGGCAGAGGAGCTGGATGGTCTTGTCTGCCCTGGGTGATGGTGCAGATGCTGGGTGAAGGGCTGAGCCTTCCTTCTGGGCTATGGGGGGTGCTGCTACCCCCCCCCCCCC
>NW_005842710.1:385006-385515 GCF_000455745.1 Alligator sinensis
TCACTGGGGGTCCAGCCCCCTCCCCCAAGCTCCAGCTGCTCTTCTGGGGTTGCCCAATTGTTGCTTGTGCAAAGTTCAAACCTAGCACAAATGCCTGCTGCTCACCTGGCATAGCTGTGAGCAGTCCAACAGCCAATCACAGCCTGGTTTGCTCTCTTGCCAGCCAACCATAACATCAGTAACCTCCATGCCAGGCAGTCACAGTGTGGGCAGCTTCTACGCTCATCAGTCCAAAGTGGCCACTGAACAGGGAGCAAATCTCTAGATTCAGCAAAAGTAGCTCAGGAGACAGAGGGCTGGGGAGGGGAGGCGGTATGAGGGGTGGCCCCATGACTCAGGGGCCCACAGGTGCCATTGGGTGTTGTGGCTGTGCTTGGCCTTGGGTCTCAGCACCCACTCAGACTGGTACCTGAAGCATGGGACCTCCTCACCTTCTGCTCAGCCCCCCATACACAGCCTCCAGACCAGCTCACAGGGCACAGACTGGCCCCGGCCCTGTTCTGCCCCTC
>NW_005842710.1:385525-414297 GCF_000455745.1 Alligator sinensis
CTACTCCTTTAGCCTGTGCACCATTCCCAGGCCTCCTCTCTCCATCCTGCCCCCTCACATTTCCAGGCCTGGGGTTCCCCCTTCTCTGGCTTCAGCCCCATTGAAAGCACAGGGAGGTGGCAGCCATCCTGACTGAGGTTAGTGGCAATGCCCGCCCCTCTGGAAATGCCAGGGGAGACTGAAGAAGGACCAAAGGCTCCAGAGAGGCAGTAAGTAATGAGGAGCTGAACCCACCCCCAGGCCAAAGATCAGGGGGTTCCTGATAACCATGTCGGAGCCAGCATCACCCTGGTCTCCCTTCCTCATGTAAGTCTGAGTCCCTGATGCCTGTGGCTCCCCCTGCCTGGCTCTGACACTCTGCTCTGTCTCAACCAGGTCCTTGGTGCCGTGATGAACATCAGCCGTGGGAATCCAGCTGGCCGTGAGGTGTTGGTGGCCCAACTTCAAAGCTGTCCTCACCTGGCCACGCAAGGAGGTGGGACTCCCCCGCTATGGGGTACAGGGACTGTCTCCCTTGGCAGGTGCCAGCTCCTCTGTGAAGGAGTGTGGGGCTGGCAGGAGCCAGGGCCTTTCCCTTATGGGAGGCGCTTGCAATAGTGTGGCCCAAAAGATAGCTGACTTGGGGTATGAGAAGATTGCTTCTCCTCCCTGGAGTTTCCCTCTCAGCAAGCATCTCCTGGCAGGTGGTGACGGATGACTCTGATTTCTATGCTAACATGTACGCAGCCTTCTACCGGGACCTGGGTGCCTACTGGGCACTGCTGAGCAGCCCAGGGGCCATCAACTGGGCCCAGACCTTCCGCATACATGGTAAGTCAGGGACCATCCCCCCTGAACCCCACAGCAAGAGCCCAGGTGTGGGAAGACCCCAGGCACTGCACAGGAGCTCTGGGTCTCTTTTGGGCTTAGTTCACCCCCTCCCCCTCACTTCCATCAGTCCGACCCCCCCCACCCCCCACATACATGGGCACTATTCAGGGTCTCCCACGCCTGCTCACAGTGCATTGCTTCCCGCCCTGCAGGGCTCCAGGACAGCATGTGTGAAGCCTCCAGGGACATTGCCAAGGCCAAGGGCTTCCAGGTGTACCCATCCACTTACTTGGTGTATCTCCTACCAAGCTCCAGCACTGTACCTGATGTCAGGTCAGCGTCTGCTGTGCTGCCCTCATGGGGCTCTGAGGCCATCTCATTGCTCTGTATCCAGGCCAGAAATCACAAGCTAGGCCTAAATGGGGTCCCCAAGTCATCCCCGTCCTGCTCCCCATCCCCCATACCAGTGAACCCACCCCTACCTTCTCGCAGCTCTAGTGTCCCCCTTTCTGCTGCCCAAGGCTGGACCTTGAGACTGGGTCAGAATTATTATCCCCAAGAGACAAAAGGCTTGTGCCCCATTCTCACTTCTTGAGGTAGCTGGTGCCCTGGCCTGGGGCTTAGTGAGAGCCACTGTTCCCCTTCCCCTTCATCTGCCCATTTTTGTAGTCTGTCTAAATCTAGTTGCAGCCTCTCTCTTCCTTCAACTGTGTCCACCTCGCCCCAGATCTTAATGTCATCAGCAAACTTGGACAGGGTGGAAAGCAACTAGATTTAGACAGACTACAAAAGTGGGCAGATGAGAATAGGATGGGGTTCAACGTAGACAAATGCAGGGTGCTGCACCTTGGGAGAAGGAATCCACAGCATACATACAGGCTGGGGAGTTCCCGTCTTGAGGGAGGAAAGGGATCTTGGAGTCATTATTGACTCCAAGATGAACATGAGCCGTGACTTTGGTCAGGTCGCAGTTGGAGTACTGCATCCAGTACTGGGTGCCACACTTCAAAAGGGATGCGGCCAGCCTGGAGAGGGTTCACAGGAGGGCCACCCATTTGGTGAGAGGGCAGCAGGACAGGCCCTATAAGGAGAGACTGAGGGACCTGAACCTGTTCAGCCTTGGCAAGAGAAGTATGAGGGGGGACTTGGTGGCTGCCTACAAACTTATCAGGGGAGAGCAACAGCAAATAGGCAGAGCTCTTTTCTCCCCAGCACCCCCTGGGGTGACAAGGAACAATGGTCATAAGCTGATGGAGAATAGGTTTAGGTTGGAGATCAGAAGGCAATATTTTACAGTTAGGGTGGCCAAAATCTGGGACCAACTTCCCAGGGAAGTGGTCCTCGCCCCTACCTTGGGCAGATTCAAGAGGAGGTTGGACGATCACCTGTCTGGGGTCTTGTGAACCCAGCATTCATTCCTGCCTGTGGCAGGGGGGCAGGCTAGATGATCTGTTCAGGTCCCTCCTGACCTTAGCTACTATGATACTATGATACTATGCACCTCTGACCTGGCCTTCCCATCTGACTCTAGCAACCTCTCTCTGCTGCTTCAGGCTGGACCCTGCCATGAGGCTCTCGAACCTGGATGTCTCCCATGTCGATCTGCTGAATGAGACATGGCCCTATGGAGGGAATGAGCAGAGCCGGCGGTATATAGCCATGCTAATCCGTGGCTTCCCCAGCACCTGCTTCCTGGATGCCACAGGCCGCCCCATCAGCTGGACAATCACTGATCCTTTTGGTGCCCTGACACATGGCTACACCCTGCCTGAGCACCGTGGCTGTGGCTATGTCAGTGCTTTGTCCTTTATCTTGGCCCAACAGATTCAGACACAGGGTTACCCTGTCTATGGCAACGTGGCATTGGACAACCACCACATGCAGAGACTGCTGCAGTTCCATGGCTTCCAGTGCCAGACTAAGCTGTGCCGTATCATCTTCCACAGCCCGGTGCCAGGCAAGTTTCCTGCCTGGGTTCTTCCAGACTTTTAGCTGGATGCCATTCCTGGATTCACTGCTGGGCCTGGTCCCAGCCTGTACCCCTAGTCATTGCCCATGGACTGGTGCTGAGGGCTGCCAGCATGGCTGGGCAAGGCCAGGGCTCACCTAATTTCATCTCCAGCCCCTCTCTCTGGCTGGAAGCCTGAAATGTCACATAGGGCAACCCCTCTTCCTGTACTCCTGAGTCCCAAAACCAGGCTGATGGGCTCTGTCCTGTCCCCTGCACCCAATAGCCAGGCCCCTCAAGGGTAGCCTCCTTTCTGCACTCCATACCTGTAGCACCACACTGCCAACCCCCTCAGTGGTGGCCTTAGGGTTGTTGTGGCCCTGGGCAAGAGTCATTTGGAGCCCCTTAGAACCACTTCCTTGCAAAAACTTCACCCCACAAAGAATGTGGGTCTCCTAAAGTCTGGGGCCCTGGGCGGTCGCCCAGTTTGCCCTCCCCTAAGGCCGCTACTGGTCCCTTGCACTACCCTGGGCACCCAGACAGCACCCCCCCCCCCCGGCTTTTCCCCCCTCCCATTTAAAAAAGCTCCTGCATCCACTCACCTGCATCCTGTGGTCTGACGTGTGCCCCTCACCTGCCATCTCCCCCAGCCAGCCCCCAGGTACCCTGCTCCATTCCCCCACCTCCCCCCTCATCCTCTTCTTGGTATTTCATGGATTTCATAGACATTAGGGCTGGAAGGGACCTCAGGAGATCATCGAGTCCAGGACAGGAAGTCAGCTGGTGTCAAAGGATTCCAGCAATATAAGCATCCCAATGCTTCCTAAAGGAGTCCAGAGTAGGTGCTTGCACCACCTCTGGAGGGAGCCTATTCCAGGCCTTGGGGGCTCAGACAGTAAAGAAGTTTTTCCTTATGTCCATCCTAAAATGGTCTTGGAGGAGTTTGTGACTATTGGTCCTTGTCATCCCTTGTGGTGCTCTGGTGAACAGATGTTCCCCCAGATCCTGATGCATAGCCCTGATGTACTTATAGGCAGCCACCGGATCACCCCTGAGCCTGCACTTTTCCAGGCTGAAGAGTCCCATGGCTCTCAGCCTCTCATCATAAGGCCTATTCTCCTGCCCTCTGATCATGCACGTGGCTCTCCTCTGGACTCTCTCAAGCTTCTCCACATCGTTCCTGAATTGTGGAGCCCACAACTGGATGCAGTACTCCAGCTGTGGCCTCACCAAGGCCAAGTACAGCAGGAGGATGATATCCTGGGATTTACTTGAGAAGCATCTATGGATGCAAGCCAGAGTTTGGTTTGCTTTACCAGCTGCGACATAGCATTGGTGGCTCATGTTCATCTTGTGGTCAATCATGACTCCCAAGTCCCTTTCAGCTTTGGTACTAGCAAACGTAGCACTGCCGAGCCTATAAGTATGCTGCAGGTTTTTTCCCCCCAAGGTGGAGTACCTTGCATGTGTTGGTATTGAAAATCATCAGGTTTGTATCCACCCACTTTTTCAGCCTATCCAAGTCAGCCTGGATCACCAGCCTGTCCTCCGGTGTGGACGCTCTACCCCAAAGTTTGGTGTCATAGGCAAACTTGGCCAGTCCACTTCTGACACCTGTATCCACATTGTTGATAAAGATGTTGAAGAGAACAGGTCCAAGGATGGAGCCTTGGGGGACACCACTGGTCATGGAGCGCAATGATGATTCTCTTCTGTCAACCAACCCACTCTGAGTCCGGCCTTGGAGCCAGTTCCGCAGCCATCAGATTGTGATGTAGCTGAGACCACAGTTGGCCAATTTTTCCAAGAGGAGATCCTGGGACACCAGATCAAAGGCTTTTTTGAAGTCCAAATATATGACGTCAATCTCTTCTCCCTTGTCCAGGTGATATGTCTCCTGGTCGTAGAAGGAAATGAGATTGGTGAGGCAAGACCTACCCACAACAAACCCATGCTGGCTGTCCCTCAGGATGTTGCCATCAGCCAGCTTGTCAAGAATGGACCCATTGATGATTTTTTTCCAGAATCTTACCAGGGATTGAGGTCAAGCTGATTGGCCTGTAGTTCCCTGGATCTACTTTCCTCCCTTTCTTGAAGATGGGCACTACATTGGCCTTCTTCCAATCTTCAGGTACTTCACCTGAGTGCCATGAGTTTTCGAAAATCTTGGCCAGTGGTTAGGCTATGACTCCTGTCACCTCCTTAAGTGCTCTGGGGTGCAATCCATCAGGACCCGCTGACTTGAAGGTGTACAGCCTCTCAGGGTTTTCCTTTACAAGGTCTACACCGATGCTGGGTATAATTTCACCCTCACCCTGGCTGTCCCGCATCTTGCTGGGCATGGCGGACCCTTGGGGTTGATGAAAAACCAACGTGAAGTACCCATTAAGCAGGTTAGCTTTTTCCTGGGAGTCGGTTGTCAGTTGTCCTATTTGGTTTAGCAGGGGTTCAATGTTACCCTTGCTTTTCTTCCTACTCCCCACATATCTAAAAAAGTGATGGCTACAAATGTCCAACTTGGGATCCTTAAAATTCTGGTTTATTAGGCAGATTGAAACACTGTAATGAAGTGAAATCATAAACCTTGGGGCTGGTCCCCCTCCCCCCCCCCACACACACACACACATGCACACACACAGTAGCGAGCTACAAGAGTCGGGTATACCTATCCCACAGGCGATGGAGTCTGCTGTTGATGGCCAGTCGAGGCTTCTTCCAGCGTGGTGTTATCCTCCAGAAGGGGGTTGCCAGCTGGTCCTTCTGGCTGGACAGGTCGGGTGCTGGTCAAGTTGGAGATCAAGAGGGTGCCACTGAGGGTCACTTTTCACTGGTTTTTATCTGTCCTTGTCAGACTTTGGTGACTCCCCAGTTTTCAGGTTTGCCCAATCCAGGGGTTGTTGACCCTCGTGGGACTTCCCCTTCGGTGGCTACTGGATGAAATCTGTCAGCCCCAGGGGTCATCCGCATATCCTTGCAGGTTTGGAAGTCCATTGATGAATTTTGAATAGGGCTCTGGGAGCGGTCGATCTGGAGATATTCAGCCCCAAAAGTTGGTCCCCGGCGTTGACTAACTCAGACCGGGCTTCTAGCCCTTGAACAGTGAAGTTTAGAGAATTCCCGGTTGCTACATTGTCTCCTATTGATTTCTTCCATTGGTTGATCTGCGGTTTCCCTAGGTATTAATTGCCGCCTGCTACTGTGTTACGCATTCAATCACTGATTCACTTGCTCTTTCAGGGGCCTGTCTGATACAGGGAAGGGCAGTTTGATTCCTGCCCTTGTTAACATTGTTACAGTGTATAACTTGCTTCTAAAACTAAAAGGGTGTAGGTTCTAAAACTAAAACACATTTAGTTAAAAGGTGAAGAGTATAAAATATAAGCTACAAGAGTAATGCCATGGCACACAAATAGATAAAAATACCAAAATACAAGGGGAGATACAAAATACACACATACAAACTTTAAAACACAATTCCTTATCTTATAGTGAAAGAAAGAGGAAGGAAGAAAAGGTAGAAGAGGAGAAACATATTCAAAGAGGGGAAAGCACATGCAGGCAAGAGGAAAAGGGGGCTTTCTGCTACAAAAGGACTTTTTATTGTCCTTGATTTGTGTAGCCAGGTGGAGTTCAGTTGCAGCCTTGGCTTTCCTGGTTTGCTCCCTACAGGTACGGACCAGTGCAGAATATTCCTCCTCTGTGGTGATTCCTATCTTCCATCCTTTATAAGGCTCTCTTTTTTGGCTTAGGATGTCCACGAGTTCCCTGCTGAGCCAAGGGGGTTGCTGTGCCCTTTTGCTACCTTTCCTCTGAGATGGGATGGACATACCTTGTGCCTCCAGGATCGCTCTCTTAAGAAGCGACCACTCCTTTTGGTCTCCTCTCCCTGCTGAGTCTTGGTCCCTTAGTGCCTCGACAACAAGCCTCCTGAGCTTATCAAAGTCAGCTTTCCTAAAGTTGAGGACTTCTGCATTGCTGACTGACTTGCCAGCTTTGCGATGCATAGTAAAGGTGATCAGCTCATGGTCACTGTCTCCCAGCTTTCCCTTGATCTTTAGGTTGCTGACTTGGTCATCCCCTTTAGCCAGTACCAGGTCCAGCAGCGCTTTACCTCTTGTGGGTCCATAGACTTCTTGAGTCAGGTAGAGCTGCACATGAGGAAGCTTTGTGACCATTCAGATTTGGCCGAGTGCTCTTCCCACGAGATGTCTGGGTAGTTGAAGTCTCCCATGACAACTATGCACCGAGAGTGTGTAGCCTCAGCCAGTTCCCTGGCAACTTCCTAGTCAATCTTTTGTTCCTGATTAGGAGGTCTGTAGTAGACTCCTACCATTGTGTCCCCTGTGCTATGTTCCCCACATATTTTAACCCAGAGGGTCTCTAGTTGCCCTCCCTGGGTTCCATTGTCAGCTTGCAGGGATGTGTAGCTGTCCTTGACATAGGGAGCTGCACCTCTATCCCTTTTATCGGCACAATCTCTCCTATACAAGGTATAGCCTTCTAAACCTGTGGCTCAGTCATAGGTGGAGTCCCGCCAGGTCTCCGTTGTCCCTATGAAATCATAGTCTTTCTTGTTTAGTAGGAGGACCAGTTCCTTCTGTTTGTTCCCCAAGCTCCTGGCATTGGTGTACAGACATGTAAGTGTCCCATTGGGATCCCTAGGCTTCCTCACATTCCCCGGAGAACACCGTTCCAGGGCTGGGGTAAGAGTGGAATACCTTGGGTTCCCTAACCTGTTGGTTTTGTAGGTAATGCCTAGTGGGCTTGCTCTGGTGGTTGTCCACCCATCCCCCAGCAGGCTTAGTGTAAAGCCTGGTCAAGCAGATCAGCCAGTCTGGCTGAGACGAGCTTCCTCCCCAAGGGAGGTGGAGGCCATCTTTTCCCAGCAGACTGCTGCCTCTCTCACCAAAGAGTGGACTGTGATTGTGGAAGCCAAAGCCTTCACAATGACACTAGCACCACAGTCTTTGGTTGACTACCTTGATCCGTCTCCCCCTCCTCAGCCCATGACCCATAACTGGGAGGATAGAAGAAAAAGCCACCTGTGCCCCAACCCACTAAGCCCCGCTCCCAGAGCCCTGTAGCTATTTGTGACCTGGCTGGGATTGCTCCGAGCCGTGTCGTTTGTGCCCACATGGATAAGGAGCATAGGGTAGTGATCAGAGGGCCAGATAAGCTTGAGGATCCTCTCTGCCATATCCTGGATGCAGGCCCCTGGGAGGCAGTAGACCTCCTGGGCTAGGGGGTCAGGGTGGCAGATTGCCCCCTCAGTCCCCCTCAGGAGGGAGTCTCCCACAACAACCACTTATCATCTTCTGCCTGCGTGTCTTGAGCCAGAGCCGGGGACTGTGTATGGCTTCTGCCATTGCCGGGCCCTTTTTAAATCATTTGAGCCATGGGAGCTCTGGGGCAGAGTGGGGCTGTGAAACTGGTCCCCAATTAACAGCGTGCTAAAAGGCCTGGAGCTTGCCGATTGCCAGAGAGGCATGCTGGAGGGGCATGGGACATGCTGGGCTGGGGCTGCCAGCCATGGTGCTTTGACAACTCAAAGTGCTGGCTTTTCTGCTAATGCCAGAAGTGCCCACAGATGTGCCCCAGCAAGGGCTGTCTGGGGAAGAGCCTGTCTCAGCATCTCAGGGGTTAATTACACCCCAGCTTACACATGTTGCAGCCCAGCTCCTGGCATTCTCCAGATGTGCACAACTAGCTCCTTGGTGCCATCCCACCCTCTATTTTAGGGACTCTCTGCAACTTCCCATCCTGTCCCTCCCACCTCCCTGCCAGGGACCCTTTGAACCCCATGTTCCCTTCTCCCATGCCAGGCTCCGTGTGCCCTTTCCTCCCTGAAAGGGACCTCATTTCTCCCCCCCACCCACACCCAATTTCCACATATAACTCTTCTGCCAGGGATTGAACAGCAGCAACAAGAGCTGGGATCAAAGGGATTTAACACACAAACCTGGGAAAACAAATCCACCTAGGTGTTCCATCCTGAGCCAGCTTCCCAACTCGCAGGCCACAGTGAAGCAGAATGGGGTTGAATAAAGGGGAAAAGGGACAGAAACACACAACCTTGAGCGAAACCCTTAGCTGTTAAATCATCGTGGAACCCCCGAACTATTAAAAGCCTTTATCACAGTCACGGTCAAACCAACCCAGGAGATCTACTGCTTCTCCCCACCCATGGGGAAGGGAGACTTGCCCAAGGGCTGCCATTTGGGTGCTCTACTGCCTATGCCAACCAGCAGTGGTAAGGACTGGTTAGGGAGGACCACCCCTGCTGCTCCTTACCTCCTTTTGGGATCACTGCACCTTGCTGCTGCCAGGTTCACCGCTCTGTTCTTCACTGCCTCCAGAGGTCACCACTACCATCATCCTTGCTGCCCCCTGCTCAGAGTCAGACCAATTGCAATATTTGGGGTCAGGAAGGAATTTTACCCCACGGTCAGGTTGGTACAGACTGGGATTTTTGCCTTCCTCTGTAGCGGGGGGAAAGGCCCTCTTCCCAGGACCTCTGGGGCATATATTGACAACATTTCATAGAAGTAGGATGTTGGCTGCCATGGCTCCCCTACTTTATCTTTTGCAGGTTTGGGTGTTAGGTCTGTGTTGTGTCAGGTTGACAGTAGTCTTATGTAGAGTTTAGATCATGGTTTGTATGGGATGGTTTGGATAGGTCTGATCCTGTGTCAAGCAGGGTACTCACTACATGATCTCTGGAGGTCCCTTCCAGCCCTACCTCTCTGACTCTGCAGAGCCAGCTCTATTAGCCTCTGAGCTGTCCAGCTTCAGATGTAGGAATTTCAGCTCTTTTAGAAATCAGTGGGGAACAGGTTTCCCCTGAGCCTATTCCAGGAACTTGTACCCATAGACACTTTCCTTTGGAGGCTGGAGGGCCAACTTCAATGCCATTCAAAGACAAGTCTCAGGCTGAAGGCTCTTCTGCTTCTCACACACTCTTCACATTGTATCCAAGAGCCACCCATTCTTCCCAGCTCACAATGAGCTCTGTTCCCTCAATGGCCTTTCCCTTGCAACATTTGTGCGCCTACAAACTCCACTGTTTTGGAAGGGAGGGCTCAGAGATCTGATCCACCTGGCTCTTTACAGTTACACATTTAACCCAAAGCAGTACAACAGGCACAAGTAGTCCCATACCACTGAACATGTCCCCTAGGTGGAGGGCATGCAGAGGACTAACAGACCTGCCCTAAGGGAACATAAGCACACATTTCCCAGAAGCTCTGGCTCCTATGGGGTCCCAGGTGTGGAGAAGGGCAGCTCAGCTGGTTAGGAGGATGGAGCACTTGATGCTAGGACAGACCAAGGGAGCTTGTTTGTTTAGCCTGGCAAAATGGGGGCTAGAGATGATCCCTATTTTGAATGTATGTGAACCCCCAGATGCATCAGAAAGGTAAATATCCAAAAGGGAGATGAATCTGAGCTGAAGGGTGAAGCAGACACAAGTAACAACAGGCACAAACAGGCCACAAGGACATAAGATGGAAGGTGAGGCATGAGGGTTGCGAAGAGCCAGGCCAGCTTCCCACTCAGGGAGGAGGGAAGGAGCAACCCTGTTAGGTGAGGATGGCACACGATGGAGCTGGAAAGAGGGTTAGTGATGTGTGTGCGCCAGAGCCTGAAGTCAGTAACCCTTGAGACCCTTCCAGGCCCCCCATCACTGTGCTGCAGCCTTGAAGGGAGATGCTACAAGCTCTGCCCCTGGTATGGCTGGGAGACCCTCCGCACCAGGTCACTGGGGTGCCCTGCAGAACAGGGCAATGCCCTGGGAAGCCACACAGGGTACTGGCCATGGTAGGGGCAAGACCATGTATGTGGTAAGAGCCAAGCCATGACCAGGCAGGGCAGCCCACAGGAGGGGCCTTTAACATCACCAGAGCTGTGGGCAGCAGTGGAGGGTGCCGCTCATGGGGAGTCAGAAATGAGGAGCACTGGCAGAGCTGTGAGGGATCCTGGGGCCAGGCTGGCAGAGGGCTGGGAGTCAGGAGTGAGGGGCACTTGCAGAGGAGCTATGGCCGGGTCATTTTGCCTTTGACCTGTGCTGCGGTGGATTCCAGGTAAGGTTGTGCTTCCCAGGAGTCCTGCTCCACCCACCTCCTCCCACCTATCGAAGCTGATCTGGGGATGCAGCTGCCCCGGGTGGGCTTCAGGCCAGGCACCCACTCTGTTAATGTTTCATTCACTGGGATTAGAGGCTGCAGCAGCCCCTGAGGCAGAGATCCAAAGGGCACCAGCCGCTGCCAGGCCAGGTCCTCCCTGCCTCCCAGACACCCCATCGCTGCTGTGCTCTCCGGAGCTGTCCCGGCCGCAGGACAGAGACTCTGCAGCTGAGCGGAGCCCTGTGCCCTGCCCAGAGCAGCCTGAGCACTGGGGACAGGCAGGTCTGTCACTGAAGGGTCTCCCATAGGCAGTGGGCTGAGCACAGATTTGTCTGTGATGGTGGGGTCTCCCCGTGGTATGGAGTCTGCAGACTAAGGAGGGGAGGGGGCACGGGAGGTGGAGGGATGAAGACAATGCCAAGGAGTTAATGGGGTCTCCCTTCCCCCAGGTGCCTGCACCCTCTTTGCTGGAGGCCACGAGGACCCAGTCCAGCTGGCGATGCTGATTCTGAGCTGCTCCTCCAAGCTGCAGCTGCTGGAGGGGGTGCTGCGGCAGGGCCTGCCCAAGACGTTGCCGGTGATGTTGGGCTTCCCCTCTCCTGAGGGGCCCCTACAACCCTCACACACTCATCCTGGGACTGGGCTGGGTGGGGGTGGGCCCTATGTGCCCTGGGTGACTGGGGGGCAATGGGCCAAAGGTGGGGGGTGGTGAGAGCTCCTCCAGGCTCACTGATGCCATCTGGGGACTCTTGGCTCCTTGTCTGGCACTGGCCATTCTGCCAGGGTTCGCACCCCCCACCCTCATGCAAAGTCCAAACCCAGTTTAAATTCCTCTTGCTCACGCAGCAGAACTCTGAATACCTGGCTAGCCAATCACAGCTTGGGTGGGCTCCCTGCCAGCCTTTCACCACCTTGCTGGGCTTGATTCCAGCCAATTGAAGCGTGGGCTGGTTCTGTGCCAGCCAAATGGGAAGGGGATACACAGCAGGGGGTACAGCTCCAAACTCAGCAAACACTAACTCAAGAGGCAGGAGGTGGGCACAGGGGAGTGGGGAGGGGAGGCAGGGGCAGGGTCTGAGAACTTTTCCTTGGCTCAGAGGACTTCTGGGTACCAGTGCCCAGCCTGGCTGGGATCCCCAGAAACCTCATGCTTCTCTCACCCTGTCCATCACCCCTGGTACTGCAGGACATGTGCACAGAGTCCAGGGCAGATACCAAGGCTCTGAACCATAGAGACTCAGTCTCAGCCTCTGCCCCTGAGCCCTCTTCACCCAGCCTCACCGGGCATGTGTTGGCCTCAGTCCTTGGGCCAGGAGCTATTGTTCTGCCCTTCTGCGTCCCCCCATCATGGCCTATATCAGCCCTCCAAACCCTCGTACCCCCCCATCCTCCTGCATCCCCCATCTTTCTCTCCCTGTCCTGCCCTCTCACATTCCTGGAGACCCCCTCACAGTTCCAGGCCTGGGGCTCCCCGCACCCGGCTTTAGCCCCATTGAAAACCTGGAGAGGTGGCAGCTATCAACTGCGAGCTGTGGCAATGCCCACCTCTCAGGAAGTGCCAGGGGAGACTGGAGAAGAAACAAAGTCTCCAGCGAGGCAGAAGGTCACAAACAGCTAAACCCACCTCTGGGCAAAGATCAGGGGGCTCCTGATACCCAGCTGGAATCGGGCACCACCCTTGTTCTCCCTCCACCTTGGCACCCATGGGTCCGCCTCCGTGGCACTGACCCCACCACACGTCTCCATAGGTCCATGGCAGCATCATGAACATCAACCGTGGGAACCCAAGTAGCTACGAGGTGCTGGTGGATTCTTGGCCAGACTTCAAAGCTGTCCTTGTCAGGCCACGCAAAGAGGTGGGGGCTGTCAGATGCTCTGTGGGGACTGGCAGGTGTGGCACAGGAAAGAGATTTAGAGGTTTCCTCTTTTCTGATCTGGCCTCAAATCAGTGGCACTGGCTGGGGGGGTGTGAAAGAGGGCATGGGACCTTTCCCCTGTTGGGGCTGCCAGGCTGGGATGGGGGCTCTACCCGTCTTGGGGCATGGGGGAACTATTTCTCCTCCCTGGAGTTTTGCTCTCAGTGAGTGTCCCTCCAACAGGTGGTGACAGACAACTCCGATGTATTTACTAACATGCACGCAGCCTTCTACCGGGACCTGGGTGCCTACCGGGCTCTGCTGGACAGCCCGGGGGCCATCAACTGGGGCCACACAATCTACATCATAGGTAACAGCTGGGTTTGACTTCCCCAAAGCCCGAGTGACCCTGTAACAGGGGGCCTGCTCTGGGCTGATCTCACTGTGGCCCACCCCCCTGTTTCTGGGCTAACCGCCTGCCTTCTTACCCACCACGCCTGGTTGTTAATTAGTTCATTGATGTAATTAAGTGGGAGGCTGCCCATTTCATGCCCCGATGCCAGGGACCGCTATCTGCAACTCCATTCCTCCCCTACACCGCAGCCCAAGCCTTGCAGATGGCATCTCAATGTTATCATCATCACCAGGCCCCCAAACTGGGCCCCAGAATCCTCCTAATTGACCCCCGCCTGGATTCCTCTCCTCAGGCGGTCTCATCCGCCTTCATCCTGGGCAGCATAGCTCCTTGAACTGCTTCCCCTTTGGGTGTGATCCCCCCTCCCCGGGACCTTCGTCTCTCTAGCCCTGGCCCACCTCCAGGCCAGCTGAAGCCCCAGGCGCGCAGCTCTTGGGCGTCCCTCGTGGTGGGCCCCCGGCCCTCTGATCCTTTCGGTCCTGGCCCCAGCATGGGCCAGCCAGGGGGAGTTCAGACAGGCCTGAGTCTATGGCCTTTTCTCTCTCTCTGGGGGTCCACCCTCCAGGCCCTCAACCAAGGGGTCATCCACCCAGTCATGGGGGCTAGGGGTTAAGGCGCCCCAACCTGCCTTTCACTGGGGGGGTAACCGGGGGCTCCCAGACCACTGGGAGCCCCACCAGGCCACCCACTCCCGGCAGGGTGCAGTTTTAGGTCATGCCCAGGATCAGGAGCCTCCTTACCATCCCCTACAGCTCCTCCCTTACCTTCAGATGATACCAGCAGCCCTCCGGCTAGGCAGTGTTGTTGCCTGCCCTCCAGCAGCAAAACTGCCCTGTTTATATGGGCAGCCCCCGATTCAACATGGCTGCCCTCGTCAGGCACCTGGCAGCTGCCAGCTCCAGGCCCTTGAAGTGGCAGCACACACAGCGCCTTGCCACAGGCCTCCATAACACTGGCAGTTCCTGCAAACCCAGCTACCAGAGGCCCTATGGCACAGCAGGGTTGTGTGGGGCAGCCCTATGCCAGTGCTGGGCTGAGGGCACAGGCTGTCTCCCTCCTGAGAGCCAGGAGGCCAGCTAGTTTGGTGCCTTAGACACATGCCCCTCCATCACCTGCCTTGCCAGATGGACCTGCTCTGCAATGCAGACCCCCTAGTTGACACTGGTTTGTGGGGTGGGGGTTTCTGCTCATGGCACATCACTTCTCCCTGCAGGGCTTCAGGATGGGCTATACGAGGCCTCCAGGGATGTTGCCAAGGCCAAGGGTGTCCAGGTAAATTGGCAGTGCTACTTCACCTTCTTCCACCCTGACCCCAGCACCATGCCCGACATCCGGTAAGTGTGTGTCCTATCACTTCACCCAGCCACCACCCAGGGCAGTCTGATGTGGGGGTGTACAAACACATTGGGCTGTGTGCCCTTGGCACAACCAGTGACCAGCCTTCACCCCACGCAGGCTCCAGTGCAGGAGATAACCACCCTCCTCCGGGACACTTCAGGGGCTGTAGGGAAGAACCTATCACAGAGTACACCTGAGGTGGGGGACATCCCAGCTTCGAATATCCCCATGCCTATGTGTCCAACCAGCCAAAGTCCAACTGCAACACTGCAGAGAAGGACCAGGGGGTTACAGTGGAGCAGAAGCTGAATATGAGCCAGCAATGTGCTCTTCTTGCAAACAAAAAGTCAACAGCAACTGGGGTGTAGTAATAAGTGTGTCACTTGCAAATCAAGGGAAGTGATGTTTTTATTCTGTTCAGCACTGATGAGGCCTCTCCAGGAGAACTGTCTTCAGTTTTGGTCCCCTCACTTCAAGAAGGCTGCAGACAGTTTGGAAAGAGTCCAGTGCAGAGTGACAAAAATACTTGGGGGCTTTCCGAGGAGTTGTGATGAAAGGCTAAAAGAGCTCGGGTGATGTAGTATGGAGAAAAGAAGATTGAGGGGGAATTTGATAACAGTCTTCATATACCTGAAGCATGATTACAGACAGGATGGAGATGGGCTTTTCTCTGTGGCCATAGGGAACTAGAGTAGGAGTAGCACTAGGCTGGGTTTGTGGGGAAGGACCCTATGTCCCACACCCAGGTTTGAGTCAGAGCTGGCACCTCCTTAAGGGAAAGGCCTCCACTTCATTCCCACCCCCTGAGCCAGCCAGTGCTCCAGAATGGGGTTCGGGGAGGACCAGCACCACCTAGAGGGGAAAGGACCAGCACCCTTTTCCCTGCTGCTCTGAGCCGGCCCTCCTGTCCTGTAGCTCTAGTGCTCTCTCTCTGCTTCCCCAGGCTGGACCCTACCATGAAACTCTCATCCTTGAATGCCTCCCATGTTGATTTGCTGAACGCGACATGGGCCTATGGGGGGAATGAGCAGAGCCGGCAGTACTTGGCCCGCCTGATTCGCAGCTTCCCCAGCACCTGCCTCCTGGATGCAACAGGCTGCCCTATCAGCTGGAACATCACTGACCAATTCGGCACCACGGGCCATGGCTACACCCTACCCAAGTACCGCAGCCATGGCTACAATAGCATTGTGGCCATTGTCACGGCCAAGCGGCTGCATGCACAGGGCTACCCCAGTTTTGGCTACACCAGTCTGGACAACTACCCCATGCAAAGGCTGCAGGTGAGCCATGGGTTCCGGCTCCTGCCCAGCCTGTCCTACTTCATCAACCATCATCCAACACCACGCACAGTTCCCTCCTGAGCCCCATGTCCAGCCAACCAGGGCTTCAGAGCTGGGGGATCAGTTCTACACCCATGGGCCCAATGGCACCATCCCCACTGGGGAGCTGCCCTCCCCACCCCAACCCCAAACCAGCCTTACCCATGTATCCTACTTCCCACAGCCCACTGAACTGTTGATGTTCTTCCCTCCAGCAGAGCCAAGTGGTCACTGTTGTCCTCTCTGCTCTCAGTCAGAACAGCCCAAATTGCAGTCAGCCCCTAAGGTGTTCCCTGCTTATTCTCCCCCCAGGCCCAAAGAGGCAGCCCCCAGTCAGGTTTCACTCTCCCCCACCACCTTGTCACAACTTTCCCCATCATAGCCTGCCTACATCAGCTCTCTGCCCTTTGCTTTTGGCCATGCTGCCAAACCATAAGAACCAGTTGAACTGGAGAGGAGTTGGCCTGTGAAACTTAGGAGAGGGGCATGGTGTCATGCACAAACACCTTGGCTGCTGTCCACTAGAGGCAGCAACTCCCTAAAGGTAAAGAATCTGTCTTGGTTAATCCAGGGTAAAATGCATCACCCTGTTGTGATTATTCCCAGAGCAAGTGGTAGGGATCTCCTGGAATGCAGAGCTAAGGTTCACCATGGGAAGAAACCCATGGACATTCACCTGGGAAATCCCTTTAACTCTGCTCCCTGATTGTGAGGCATGGACAGTGCAAGGATCCCATGGGTGTCTTCACAGTTTGATTAAATTGATTGCTGAAGTCACTGCTGAGTTTCCTTCTGATCTCTGGCATGGCTGGGGCTACCTGCATGACAATGGGCAGTGGGATTTGATCCAGTGCCGCTCAACCATTCCCAGTTTTGGCTAAAAAAATTAGGGTTTTAGAATGCAATATGTTGGCAAACAAAGGCCTGTTATTTTAACAGGAAATGTCAATATGCTGTCAAAAGCCTGAACGGCCAAAACCTGAAGATGGTCTGGAGTCCCATTTCTAGGGGTTCCCTTTGAAATATAATGAAAGCCACCAGCTCAACCCCCTACCCAGAATATTTCCCAGGGGCTCCTCAGCCATAGTGCTGCTGCACTCACTAGTGCTGAGTCTAACTCTAAATGGAAGACAAGGATACCTAGAGAGGCTGGATAACTACAAGTCAGCAGGACCTGGTGAACTACACCCTAGAGTACTGAAAGAACTAGTTGACGTCATCGCATGACCAATGACAAAGCTATTCAAGAACTCCTGGTGCTCAGGTGAGGTCCTAGAAGACTGGAAGAGGGTCAAGGTTATGCCTATCTTCAAGGAAGGAAGGAAGGACAACCCAGAGAATTATAGGCCAATCAGTCTGACCTTGATCCCTGGAAAAATCCTGGAAAAATGTATCAAAGAATCCATCGCAGATAGGCTAACACAAGGCAGTATTCTAAATGACAGCCAACATGGCTTCGTTGCAAGCAGGTCATACCTGACCAACCTCATCTCCTTCTATGATCAAGTAACTCACCACCTGGATAAGGGAGATGAGGTTGACGTCATATTCTTGGATTTCAAAAAGGCTTTTGACTTGGTCTCTCATGGTGTCCTCATGGTAAAATTGGCAAGTTGCAGCCTCAACAACTTAACCGTCTGGTGGCTAGGAAACTGGCTCTGAGGTCAGACCCAGAGAGTGTTCCTAGATGGAATGGAGTCAACATGGCAAAAGGTGAAGTGCTGTCCCTCAAGGCTCAGTACTTGGACCAGTGCTTTTCAACATCTTCATCAACGATTTGGACATGTGTGTGGAAAGTGTACTGGCAAAATTCACGGATGACACCAAGTTATGGGGAAGTGCAGTCACCCTGGAAGACAGGTTGAGGATACAGGCTGACCTGGACAGGCTTGTAAAGTGGGCAGATCTAAACCGAGAAAAGTAAAGTGCTCCATCTGGGGAGAAATGACCCACAACATACTTATAGGCTCAGTGGTACTACATTAGCCAGCACCACAACTGAAAGAGACTTGGGGGTCATGATTGGCCATAAAATGAATACGAGCTACTAGTGCAATGCTATAGCCAGCAAAGTGAACAACACTGGCACGTAGCAACCGATGCATCACAAGCAAGACCAAGGATATCATCCTCCTGCTCAGCATTGGTGAGGCCGCAGCTGGAGTACCAATTCCAGTTCTGGGTGCCGCAGTTCAAGAGGGATGTGGAGAAGCTGGAAAGAGTCCAAAAGGGAGGCCACAAAAGTGATTAGAGGTCTGGAGAACAGACCATACAGAGAGAGGCTAAGGGACTTGGGACTATTCAGTCTGGAGAAGAGAAGACTCAGAGAGGACTTGGTGGCAGTCTTTAAGTATATAAGGGGTGAACATCAGGGGCTAGGAGAACACCTGTTCACCAAGGCACCCCAGGGAAAGACTAGGAATAATGGTCATAAACTGATAGAGGATCACTTCAGATTATACATTAGAAAAAAATTCTTTATGGTTTGTGTGTCCAGCAAACTTCTCCCAGTCATTTGGCTCAATGTTCAATGCCTTCATATTGCTCTTGCAAACATCTTTGAAATAGAGTTGAGGATGTTTGTGTGGTCTTCCTGTATAGTGTTTGCCATTCAAGTGATCCTTGAGTATATGGCTACTGTCCATTCTCCACGTGACCAAGCCATTAGAGTTGGAGCTGACTGAGAAGAGAATGGATGTTTGGAGTGTTGGCTTGTCCCAAGACATCAGTGTGGGCAACTCTGTCCCGCCTGGAAATTCCTACAATGCGGCCAAGGCAACATCAGTGCAAGCTGCCGAGGTGCTTTTGTTGGGTAGAGCATGTGGTCCAGGATGCACTGCTGTACAACAGGGTGTTGTTGACACAAGCATAATATACTTTGGCCTTAGTCATAATAGTCAGTTTGCTGTTGTTCAGACAGAAATAACAGCAGTCCTATCATTGGGAAGTGCACTCCCCCAGCCCCTGCCAGGCTGCCAGATCTGGCAGGAGCTGGGGAGTGCACTTCACAATTATGGCTCTACTAGCTACAGTAATTTCAGGCTCCTTCATAGTGGTTTAGGAGACTCCTCCTTAGTTTGCTCTTGTGGCCTTATGGCTGAGGGCAAGCAAAACTCAGAGGCATCCGAACCCCAAGCCTTTGGGCTTGGGCCTGCATGTAGGATGCCCACCAAAGGATTTGGAAACATCTGAAGCCCCAGGTTGCAGGGAGGATGTTTGGCAGTAGTAGGGCCACTTATGGTTCTTGACTGATTCACGGATTTGGAATTGATTTGGCTGATTTGGCTTGGAACATGAACCATTCTCTTGTAAAAAAAAAAAGTTTGGGGAACTCTTCTAAGAGTTGGCTTGGTCCTAGTACCACAGAGGTTGTCAACTGGGGGTATGCATACCCCTGGGGGTACTTGGGAAGGCCCCAGGGGGTACACAGCAGCAGCGCAAATAAGTGGGGGGGTGGGCCTGCCAGCACTTTGTGCTGCTTGAGCTGCCGCACCTCACTGGCACTTTTGTTTTCGCTGCTGCCGTACACCGCCAGCACTTCTGATTTCGCTGCCGCATGCCACCAGCACTTACAGTTTTGCCACCACAGGTGTGCAGGGGTCCCCCTCCCCCGGTCATCAATCAGCTGGGCTGCCGGGGGACTCCCCACTTCTTGACAAGCTACCAGGGGTACACCGACCAAAAAAGGTTGAAACCCCTTGTGCTACCGTGCTGGGCAACTTCACTGAGGACCAGCCTTGGCAGTCACCAACATGGAGAAAGTGCCATGCTTCATTAGCAAAGCCTGCCTTGGCATGTACTCAATGGCATGCAGGATCCTAGAGCTGTGTCCTACCCCTCCTCATTCCCCTGCTACAGAACATCCCCCTTTTCTTCTGTGCTGGCCCACTGCGGGGGCCCAATACCCCATGGTGTGCATCTGAGACTCAGGTTAGGATCACCCTGACCCCAAAGTGGACTCAATACTGCTCAGCTAACCTCATCTCACACACTGCAGATGACATGGTTTCATTAACCTTGCACTCAAAAGACTCAAAAGATTTTTTTACTCCAAACACCCAACCACTCATCTCAGGCTGATGGGTAACAATATGCAAATGTAGCCTGGTCTTCTCCTGAGCACCAACAGATGGCGGCAGAGAGCTTCTTCCCCCTGTGTGCTCTCCAAGAGCTGCCCCTGCCCCTACCCCTGCTACCACCCACAGAGACAGAGTTCTCTTCCCCTCCAGGGCATCAGGCTCGGGGGGAGGATTGCCCCAACACCAAACTATTTAGGTGCACAATGGCCTGGTAGGGTATCTTGGGAAATGTGGTCCAGGCATCTCATGCCCCCTTTGGAGCCAGGGTCACTCCATAATGCATCCAGTGCCCTCCTAAGGCAGGGCAGTGGCAGTGCATCATGTGTCCAACCTGCACATGCAGTTGGTGGGGTTTGAAGTAAGGGGGCTCCACAGACCTACCCACAGCAAGGGGCATGTGCACTCCCTCCCACCTCCATCCCCCCCAAGGGGAAGAGCCGGACCTGGAGTGCCACCCTCTGCCCAGGGGTCTGCTCATGTGAGGTCCCACCTGAAGCACTCTGGGGCACTCTGGAGGCAACTGCTGACCCAGGATGCTACAGCTTCCTGTCACAGGCCTGTGACCATTCCCCCCTCAGTGCAGCAGTGCCCTGGGCTGTGGCCTGCATGGGGAAGGGTGATCTTCGGGGAGCTGTGGGCAGCGGGTGCTGGGAAGAAGTCCATCTAGTGCACGGCTGTCCACTTCTAAGTGGAGCCACTGCCCCCCTGTTGCATAAGGTGCATGTGCATGGGTGCCCCCCACCTCACTCGCAGCTCCCCAGCTGTGGGCTTCCCTCTGCACTGTGCCATGCAGATGTCCTGGGCCTTGTGCTCCCCAGCACTGCTACGCTGCACTGCCCCATGCCACTGCCTGGGCAAGGACAGGTAGTGAAAACCAGAGGAAAGAAGGGGAATCCAGAGATTGTAGCCAGAGCAATGTGGGGAGTGGCAGCTGGTGGGAACCTAGGGGCTACAAATTAATCCCTCGGAGGCTGCACACAGCCTGTGGGCTGCCAGTTGGATGGCTCTGGTCTAGCAGACCTGTGCAGAACTTGTGTGGCTGTCAAGAAGGATTGCACCAGGCCAGTGCCTCAGTGGCTGGAATAGCAGGTCAGCAACTGGGCTCATAGGATCATAGGAAAGCAGGGCTGAATGGGATGTCACAAGACCATCCAGTCCAGATCTCTACCCAAGGCAGAGTCATCCTAACCTGACCATCTGATCAAGAGTAGTGGCTTCTTAACCGGGCAGGGGAAATACCGTGTATCTGTGTCCAAGAAGGCAGTTTTCCTAAACCGCCCCCAAGAGAACTGCTCTTCTGGCATGGTTCAGAACCTGCCAAAGTGCAGCGGTCTTAAGCCCAGTTTATGGAAATGGCAGTCTCCTTCCTTGCTTGCTCTGAGGGCCATATGGCTAAGGGCAAGCAAAACTCGGGGACATTCAAACCCCAAGCCTCCAGTCTTGGGCCTGCAAGTACGATGCCCGACAAAGGTTTTGGAAACATCTGAAGCCCCAGGTGTGGGTGGAGGATGTTTGCCAGTTGTAGGGCCACTTATGGTTCTGAACGCTTGGATTTGGAATTAGTTTTGGCTTATTTGGCCTTGGTTACAAATTAAAAGAAAAAAATCTAAACCAAGTTTTGGTGCAACTTGCTCCTGAAAACCTCCAAGGAAAGAGATCCCTGCAACCTCTACAGGCAGCTACTCCACTGCCCAACGACCCGCACAGGCAGACAGTTCCTCCCAGTCTCCACCCCAAACTTCCCCCACTAAAGCCTGAGGCCACTGCTCCCATAGCCATCTCCACCTCTGCAATCACCCTTGAGGCACTTGAAGACTCTTCCAGACCAAACAACCCAGTTCCTTCAGCCTCTTCCCACACATCCTGTGTCCCAGGACTCCAGTCACCTCTTCCACTCTGCACTGGACTTCTGCCAAACTGTCCATGCCCCTCCCAAAGCGTGGGACCCATAACGAGACACAGGGCTCCAGGTGCAGCCTCACCAGCACTGAACAGAACAGAAGAATCACCTCCCCCGATCTGCAAGGGACACCACTTCTAACACAACCCAGCGTCCTGTGGGCTCTCCCCGCAACAAGAACATATTCTTAGTGAGGAAAGGGTTGTATTTCAGGATAAGGGAATGCCTACAACTAGTATACTCTGAATTGCACTTCTATAGAGGTGATGGGATGAGTACGTGGGCACAGATAAACTGGAAAGCACTGTTTGACCCAAATGGGGTGGGATAAATGGGGAGCAAGGGCTGAAGTGTAAATAAGAGATACAAAACTGTTATATATGTTTAAGGGTATAGCATGCAATAAGATCAATTTACCATGTGTTTTGCAGAGGCTAAGTGTATGTACATCCAATTGTAAAACGACAAAGGGGTTCAGAGGAAACAGTGCACGGTGTGGTAATGAACAGGAAGTGTATCACGTGTATATGGATTTGAACCTGTGGTTTTGTTTTGTAGTTGAGTCTTTGTAATAACTTGGTGTTTAAGTTATATGTGAAACTGAAGATCAAGTGGAATCCATACTTTATGGTGTGTACAAGAAGTAAAATGTTTGAGATGTTATGTTTTGATTTTTTTAAAAAAGCACACTGCCAATTCATGTCCAGCCCATGGTCTGCTGCAAGCCCCAGCTCTCATTCCACAGCACTGCAGCCTAGCCAGTCTCTCCAGCCTGCACCTCTTCATGAGGTCATTCCACCCCGGTGCAGGGCTCCGCACCCATCCCTGTTGAACCCACCCGACTGATCACAGACCACCCCTCCAGGTCACCCCAGATCCCAGCCCCATGCTTTGGGGCATCAGCAACTCCACCCAACGTGGTGTTGCCTGCAAATTTGCCAAGCCTGCCCTCAATTCCCACTGTCCAAACCATCAATGAAGATACCAAATAACACGAGACCCAGGACAGACCCCTGAGGAACCCCCACCTGACACCCTCCCACCCCAAGCCATTCACAAGCATCACCAAGCAGGATGATCCAATCAGTTGTGCACCTGAACCAACCGGTGGGCATTTCCCCAGCCTGTCAATGAGGATGTCAATGGGAACAATGATCTCTGGAAGGGGGTGAGCAGGGCAGCCCCTGTTCTTGTTCTGCCCACCGTGACAAAGCACACATGGTGCTGTGTGTGCACACAGGCCTCAGGTCAGGGCCTCAGGCCTCTGTTCCTGGCTGGGATGTCTCACCTCAAGTGGCTGCAAGGAAGCCACTGCCCCTGGCTCTTGGCCATGTCCACCTAGATGGATTAACACACTCTGTTAATAGTTCATTCACTGGGATCAGAGGCTGCAGCAGCTCAGAGGCAGAGACCCAGGGGGCAGGACCAGCCGCTACAAGGTAGAGTCGACCCTGCTCCCCACAGACACCTTATCACCACTGTGCTGCCCTGGGCCAGAGACTTTGCAGGTGAGTAGGAACCCCTTGCCCTGCCCAGAGCAACCCCAACACTGCTGGGGACCGGCAGCTGACAGGCTGTACACAGGTTATTGCAGGGGCTCCCCATGGGCTTCTCTGAAGGCTGGAGGGGGTGACACCCTGAGTGTGACTCTCTGAGTGTGACGGGGACAGTGCTAGGAAGTTGATGGTGTCTCCCTTCCCCCAGGTGCCTGCACTGTCCCCATTGGAGGTGTAAGGGCCCAATCCATCCAGCGATGCTGATCCTTAGATGCTCCTCCAAGCTGCGGCTGCTGGAAGGGGCATTGCGGCGGGGACTGCCTGAGACACTACCGGTGATGCTGGGCTGCCCCGTCCCTGAAAGCCCAAGTGATAGCCCTCCTCACACACACACCCTAGGACAGTACAAGAGGGGGCCCTTCATGAGCCCTGGGTGGCAGAGCAGGCAGCGGGCTGGGAGGCAGAGCCGTCCCCAAGGCTTTGGGGCCGCAGCTGCTCCATGCCCTCCCTGGTGCTGGGTGCTGCCCCCCTCCCTCTTGCTTTCCAAAGTGCAAGCTCAGCACAAAAGCCTGCTGCTTCCCCCGTGCAGCCGGCAGGATCTGTCCAATGGCAGCACAGGTGGGCTCCATGCCATGAGCTTTGTGCCCTGTTGCAAAGGTGTGGAGAGGCTCCGGGTAAGGGGTGGGGCCTGGCCAGAGCTGGAAGGGAAGAGAAGGGGTTAACTGCGCTCTGGGTCAGGGGACCTGGCTGGGGAGGACCCCTTCCCCCAGCCCTCCCTCTCTTCCCCCACTGGAGAAAGAAAGTGGGGCCCACTCCACTGTGCGCTGGTCTCCCCAGGTTCAGCCAATTCCTCCCTCCAAAGTGACTTCCCATCCCTGGCTCTGACCCCTGCTCCCATCCTGGCCCCCTCCATGGCTCTGAGCCACCTCTGCATCTCCCAGGTCCACGGTGCCGTGATGAACATCAATCGTGGGAACCCGGCTGGCAATGAGGTGTTGGTGGATTCGTGGCCGGAGTTCAAGGTTGTGCTCTCGCGGCCACGCAGAGAGGTGGGGCCCTGTTTCTGCCCCTCCTGCCAGCTCTGCTCCCCATGCCCCTTCCCTGCCCTACCCATGGGCCTCTGCGCTCAGGGCTCCCCCGTGTCCCTGACCTAGTAGGAGGGCTTGGGCGATCTGGGGCACTGCCCAGTGCTCTGCTGCCCACTGCAGGTGGTATCTGACCCTGGCGACTACTACATCAACCAGCATGCGGCCTTCTGCCGGGAAGATGGGGCCTGGCAGGCACTGCTAGAGACCACTGATGCAGTGGACTGGAGCCGGGCCTTCCAGCTGTACAGTAAGTCCCCACCCACTCCATGCCCTGGGGCAGTGATGCTGCCCTGTGCCCTCAGCTCCTTGCAACTTTGTGGAGGAGCAGTGGATGAGGATACAGGTTCTGGGTGCTGCTGGGGTGGGGAGCGTGGGTTTAGGCGGCTGGTTGCAGAGCAGAGCTTGCCAGCGGTGCAGCGGTGGAGGGGTGCGGTGTGCGGTGTGCGGATGCGGCAGGGTAGGATTGGGGGCAGGGGATACAGAACATGAACCCGGGGCTTTGGATCACATGGAGAGCGCAGTACATGGGTTGGCCCTGAATGGGCCCCCTGAGGGCTGGGCCAGGCCTAGCTGGCTGTGGGGAGGGAGGTGGAGGGGCATTGACTCCTTGTCCTGGGACACGGCCCCCTCTATGTACACAGGCAGGATTCAGGCCTCTGCTCCTCTCACCATGTTGCCACCCCCAACAGGCTTCCAGAACGGAGTGTACAAGGCCATCAGGGACGTGGCCAAGGCCAAGAGCATCCACCTAGATTTGTTTCAGTACCTGATGCTGCTGCCCCCAGACCCACCCGCCATGCCCCACTTCCGGTCAGTGCCTGGTGGGGGCAGGGTACAGGCAGGATGAAAGCAGCCCCAAGACTTGCAGACGGTGATGGATGGGGCAGGCTGGGACCCCACAGCCACACCTTCACATGGCACCTTGTGGTCAGGGGTTCCCAGCCTGGGTCTGTCCTAGGCTGCCCCATGCCAGAAGCTGGGGGAGGGCATGGGGGTTGGTTCCCCCCCCCCGCACCCCTCCCAACACCTCTCCCCTGTGGCTGTGTTGCAGGCTGGAGGAGGGGCTGACGCTTGCCCCTGTGTCCCCCGCCCATGCTGCATTGCTCAATGATGCCTGGGACTTTGGGGGCAACTTGTGGAGCCTGCGCTACCTGGAGATGCTGATTCGGTGCTTCCCTAGCGCCTGCTTGCTGGGCCCTGATGGGCACCCTGTCTCCTGGACCCTCACCAACCCTCTTGCCTGCCTGTCCCATGGCTACACCCTCCCCGCTTATCGTGGGCAGCACTGTCAAGGCGTGGTGCTGGGCACGCTGGTGGGGCAGCTCCATGCCCAGGGCTTCCCCGCCTTCTGTGGGGTGCTGCCTGAGAACAAGCCCTCCCTACGTGCCCTTCACGGCCTCGGCTTCTGCAACCAGCCTGGGGTCTTATACCTGATGGTCCTGAAACCAGACCCCACCTTGGCACCCGGGCACTAGCAGGCGCCCCCAGCACAGAGCACGATGTGCCCAGTTCTGGGGCTCAGAGCCTGACTTTTCGGGTAGAAATGAGTGGGGTGGGTGGAGGGGTGATGCACGGGGCAAGGGATATTAGGAAAGGGCTGGTCTGGGCAGGTGTGACTGGAGCTGGGGAGACTGAGATGGCAGTAGACACAGGTGGGTGAGGGAGTGCAGGGCTGGGGGGGCAGTGGGGAGTGGGTGAGGGGCACTGACAGGGTGGTAGGCAGCGGCTGTCCCACAGGACACCTGCAGGCTCAAGGCTAGTTTTCCCATGGCCACTGGGTGTCGCTGTTATGTCCAGATCAGCAGCTGTGGCCTGGGATCTGGCTTGGAGGAAATAGTCAGGACTTGGAGCTAACCCCTTCTTGCCCGATCTCCGCTGGGGCTGGTGGAGGGATAGGATGGTGGGCCCACCAGGCCGGTTCCTGCCTCTGGGTGCTTGTCCATTGTCATGATAACTCTCCAAGGCCTGGAGGGGACACCAGCCTCCACCACAGCACCACCAGGAGGAAGTGAGGCACAGAGCAAAAAAAGCTGTGCTCTGTGCATCGTCCCGTAGCCTGCACCATATCTGGGCTAACAGCCCCAGAGCATTCATCCTGGCCTGGCCCGGCTCCCTCCTTTTCCTTCTCAGCCATAGTATCAGGTGCCAGGTGCCACTGTGTCCCGCAGCCCCGGAGATCGTGAGACAACCCACCCCTTGCTGCAGAGCCAGGCCCCATAATCTCAGCACCGAATGAAATGCCTTGTCTCTGGGGCAGCAGTGGGAAACCTTCCTCCCGTGACCCTGGTGTCACCAAGGCCTGTTTGAGCCTCGGCCTCTTGCTGGTGTGTGAACTGTTTGTGTTTCTCTGGAGCATTCACTCTGAACCCTAGTGATTACAGATTAAATGCCAGCCTCGTGCGCAGTGCCACGGCTGATGGTTTACAAGTTCTGCTGATGGGCTGATGCCCCTGCCCTACCCCAGACAGACTCCCACCCCACCCCAGGGCTAAGAGCCCTGCAGCCCCCAACACTGTGACAGCAGCAATGTATTGCGTGTTTGTAATACAGGGCTGGCCTGAAAAAAGGGTTGGGGGAGCAACTGCTGGGATGGAACAATTCATTGTATGGTGGCCATGGCTGACTCTGGTAGGATCAGGAATGAGGCCGCATTGCACCGGGTGCTGCTCAGGCAGGTGAGCCCATGCCTCAGCGTGTTGCTGAATGAGACTCCTAGGCTTTTAAACCTATGGGGTTTAAACACAGCCGTGCGTGGATGGGTAATGTGGCTGCAGTCACTGCTGGGGCAGGCCACAGGGTGCTTCAGACCCTGCTTGGCAGCGAGATAGGTGAGATACTGTGGTCCCCTTATACAAGGTCCACTTGCCTGGCACCGAGATGCAGCCATTTCTGGGGAGGCATGGGCAGTGGTTCTGCACCTGCAGCCAGCTCCCCCTGGGGTGGGAAGTAGATTGGGGCTCTGGGGCTGATGGCACAGCTGCCGAGAGGTTGCACTTACAAGGGTTAACCAGCCCAGCAAGCGGCTGTGCTGCCCTGAACTCTCGGCCTGGGGGGTACTGAGGGGCTGGGAGTGACTCATGCGGGGTCTGGGCCTGTTCCCCTCCCTCGGCCCTGACCCAGGGCCGCCTCGGCTTTGTCCCATGCTGGGAATCTGGCTGAGTCAGTTGGATTCCCGGAGCCCTGGCTCTGGGCAGACAAAAGGAGATGGCAGGGGGCAGCGACCCTGCCCCAGCCTGGCCCTGTCCAGGGGGAAAGCGGCTGTCAGGGCACTGAGTCATTGCACGTGCCTGCTCCCCCCCACACACATGGCTCTGCCAGGGCCCTTCGCTGCCAACCCGCCGGTCCTGTGTTGGGCTCCCCCACAGCTCTGCCAGGACCCCTCAATCCTGACCCACAGCCCCCTGCTACCCCAGCCCTGGGCCCCAGCCAGGAGGGAGGTGGGCATGGGGAAGCAAATGGAGGGGCTTGCAGACCCCAAAGCAGAGGGGTGGAGGCCGAGGTGGGGGCGCAGCTTGGTGCCCATGCTCCTGGCATTGCTTCCTCTTTAGTTAGCCCTTTGTGTTCTCTGTGCCATTGTCAGGGACCTCCAAACCTCCATGTATCATGTGGAGCTGCCCCCTGCACCCTACTATAAGACATTTGCATCATGAGAAGAAGTGGGGCTCATTGGCTGCAGCAAGGCGGCTGCAAGCCAGGACTCCTGGGTTGCAAGTCTAGGAGGACAGTGGGATTCAGTGGGCTAGAGCAGAGGGGCTGTGTTGGGGGGGTGGTCTTTTCCTGGCTATGCTGCTGACCTTCTGTGCCTTGGTGTTCATCTTGTGGATAAGGCCCTTGGGCTGGGACTCTCTGGTCACCGTTGGGCAGGCCCAGCTCCTAGAGGTTTGCCCTGGCCTGACAGAGTGGCTGGAACTACTGAGGCCAGAGCCCCTCTTTGCCATCATCCTCTGTCTCCAGTGATCAGCCCTCAGCCTAATGTTACTTGTGGATCTTCTAGAGGCCACTCCCTATTCCCACCGTGTGCCACAAAGCAATCCCTGGCATCTCTGCACAGCTTGGCACACCTGTGCCTGACTCATGAATTTTGCATTGGCCTGGGGAGGTCACCGTGCAGCTCTTGCTATGGGAACTGTCTTGTCTGCGGTGCCTCTGCACTTGCCTTTGCTGATACTATATAGCCACTGGGACTGGGACAAGGGCAGCAGCCTTAGATCTTCGTGGGTGGCTATGAGCAACAGCAGCTGCTGCCCAGTACAAACAGCCTGCTCTTACCAGGCTGGAGTTGGGAGCATTGTTGAGCTACCACAGGCTGTAAGGAAGAAGCCAGGATCTTGGAAAGGGGCGTTTACACTGAGCCAGGTTTCCCAGAGCCCCACAGAAAGTCCTAGGCAGGGCAGGGAAAG
>NW_005842710.1:414328-414908 GCF_000455745.1 Alligator sinensis
AGAGAGGACCTGGTTCAGCCATGGCGCCAGTTATGGCCAGAGAAGTCCGGAGCACCTCCGAGCAGTGAGGAGAGTGAGGTGGGGAAATGCACTCAGGCTTGGATCCATGGATTTCTTCTGCTGTTAAGTAAAGAGCAATGGGGTTCTCAGCACCCACGTGCAGAAACTCTGTGTGTGTGTGTGTGCGTGCATGCGTGCATGTGCACCTGTGCTTGCATCTGTTACAAGCCCCTGGTGAGTTAAGCTGGAAATGCTGAGGCTCACACTCTGGCTGGGGAGTTCTGGGTGTGGGTGCTTGTGCTTTGGGGCAGTGTGAGAAGCTATGTAGTGGGACTGTGGTGTCTGGCTCTCGGGAGTGGGGGGGGCACATGACACTAGAGAGCAGATTTGCACCCCAAAACTTCTCTGCACTCTGTTTAGTCTCCAGGAGTCTGTGACATGCTGGGCCAAGTGGTTGCTGCTTAGCGTGGCAGGTTGGTGAGCTCCCCAGTGGAGAGTGCAAACAGATCTGTGACACCCTTGTCCCAGGGATATTCTCCCACAAACAGTGCCCCCATGGGAGGTCTCTCATTCAACCGCT